>NW_016807772.1:2023640-2072154 GCF_001698545.2 Rhinopithecus bieti
TTTTTTTTTGATACAGTTGAAAGTAAGCAGAGTGAGACTAGAGAAAACTTTACACAGATTATTTGCAGTTAGCATTCGGTGGCTTGCCAACTGCTACACCCTCCTATCCCTCCCAGAGGTAATCTCTCCCCTTGTCCTGGCACCCTGGCCCTTTCCTACTGACTCATCTTCTGCCAAAATAGAAAAGAATCTGACATCTGGAAACCATCATGATCTGTGACATCCCCGCTTCCTTTTTCCTATACCCTTTTTGCCTAGTCTGACTGTGCCAAGGAAGGTCCTCCTATTCCTAGGAGGTGCCTCGGGCAGAAGTACCAATTTTCATTCCCTCCTGAGGTATGCAGTAAAATCCAGGCTCTGCCACTTAACTATCAGTGCATACTAGCCGTGTAACCGCAGTCAAGTCTGTAAAAAACTAAAATAAGAATAATAACAGATATCACAGAGCTGTTGGTGGAATAACACAAGACGACACCTGCAAATTGATCTGGTTTATAATAGACATTCAATAAATGATCCTTCTCTGCATTTAATTGACTCTCCCCTTCCTTTCTTGCCCTTTTTCTTCTGAGCACATAAAGCACCATCTCCACATCCTAAGTCATAATTCCTCTTATTTCCCTAATGTCAACAACCTAGATAGGTTTTAGACAATACCTTATGTCCCGTAATTATATCTTACATTTTAAACATCTCAGCACATTAGTAATTAATTGGCTTGAAGGGATGTGGGGAATAGTGGTTATAGGCACCCAGAAAGTACTGTAACTATTGTTGTAGGAGAGACTGCCTCCAGACTTACAGGTCAGGGACGCTCAGCCTGTCAGTAGAATACTACAGCATCCTTGGCTTTTTGTAGCTGTCTGGTGCAGAAGGAACAGTAAACACTCCATAAATATGTGTTGAATAAGTAAATAAACTAAATAATAAATTGTACCCTTTTCCTGCATTGATCACCATCATCCCCTATAATTGCATCCAAAAATAAGAAGCCTAGTTCAGATTTTAGACTACAAAAACATATGCAGCTCAGATACCCTTAACCTCCCCATTCTTTAACGATTCCCCAATAGTCTGAATCATCATGTTGCTTAAACATTGGGGGTGCCAGATTCTCTTCCCCGTGTCTTACCCTTGACCACTTCTTTCTGGGAGTCCCTGGAATTCCGTATTCCACAAGCCTGTCCTGGTTGATGTTTGTCCCTTTGAGTGGCACATCCCTGTCTACCCTGGTGTAAATCATTTAAAAGGGAATCACAATGTCGAGAACATGGACTTTGGCATCAGACAACTTAGGTTTGAAAGTGTATTTCATATTCCTGTGCCTCAGTCTTCTCATCAACAAGATGGGAATACCGCATGGCAGGGCCATTTGAGGAGTCTATTGGTAAGGCACTTAGAAGGGTGCCTGGCACGTGGTGAGCACTACCTAAACACTAGTCATCAGTATTGTTGGTATCTGGGCCTGCCCAGTAGTCCCACCAAGTAGCCCCTCCCCAACCAATCTGTACCAAAAAGAGATCACAGGCTCATCAGAAAGGCAGAAAGTACTTCTCAGTCCTCCACAGGGCAGCTTTTCAGGTTCCAAAAAGTGAAAATCTTCTCCCCATCAGGCACCCTACTCTAGCATAAAAACAAGAAGACAGTTCAAGAGGCTTACTGATTTTAGTGAATGATTAACGTTTAGAGAATTTTAAAGAAAAAAATTTAGAGAATTTTAAAAGAATAAAAGAAGACATTGGCCATCTGGCAACACTACTTCCCTTGATGTATCTATCAAAACCACTGTCCTTGACTCAGCTTAAGTGTAGCAATGATTAGCAAATCATAGATTGAGTCCATGTAGATATTAGGGTTTTCATCATCTAGCTTATTTATTAAACTAATGACTCTCCTTCAGAGCAACTCAGAGAACACTAAAAGAGCAATTGTTGATCATGATAAAGTTTGCCAACATTTTTTCTATTCTTCCTGAGTCGAATTCATATAATGTTTACTTTTTTCTTAGTGGCTTTTAGAAAACAGCACCCTTTTCAATAAGCAAACTATGATTGCAAACAGACATGTCAATGGGCATAATCCCTTATAATACCAAAAACCAACTCACATTGGGCAGTTTACGGATGTACACTATCATAGCTCCACCTAACTGCAACCAGCAGAGCATTGTACCATTAACATGGCTTAGTGCACTAAAATGAAACCTTTCGCTAAGTTGAAAGCAAAGATGAACTTTGAAACTAGGACAGAAAACTAGTAGAAAACTACCTGTTTTATTACGATTGTGTTGGTATTTTGTATGGAAAGAGAACAAGCTTGGATTGAAAACCATTTGTTAAAATGTGTCTGCTCTGGGCAATATAGTAAGACCTCATCTCTAAAAAAAAAAAAAATTAACCGGGCATAGTGGCATGTGCCTGTGGTCCCAGCTACTCTAGAGGCTGAGGTGGGAGAATCGCTTGAGCCCAGGAGTGTCAGGCTGTAGTGAGCCATGATCACACCACTGCACTCCAGCCTGGGCAACAGAGTGAGCCCTCATTTCAATAAAAAGAAAATGTATATGGTCACATCCTGTTTAGTTCAGAGAACATAATATGAAATTAACACATATATTCCAATAGCTAATAAAATTTTATCCTTTCAAGCAGCAAGTCACTGTTAGCATTATTTGTACCTCTAGAATCTTCAAACTTCATATCACTGTTTGATATTGACAGAAAACTTTTTTTTTTTTTTTTTTTTTTTTTGCGCGTGGGGGGGACAGAGTTCCGCTCTTGTTGCCCAGGCTGGAGTGCAATGGCACGATCTCAGCTTACCGCAACCTCTGCCTCCCAGGTTCAAGCGATTCTCCTGCCTCAGCCTCCCTAGTAGCTGGGATTACAGGCTTGTGCCACCACACCTAGCTAATTTATTTTTATCTTTATTTTTAGTAGAGACGAGGTTTCTTCATGTTGGTCAGGCTGGTCTCAAACTCCCGACCTCAGGGATCTGCCTGTCTTGGCCTCCCAAAGTGCTGGGACTACAGACGTGAGCCACCACGCCTGGCTGACAGAAAAGCTTTCTATCCCTACAGTGGTCAACTATGTGACATATCTTCCAAGGGTAAGCCAGCCAAATAAAATCCAAGCTGAAGATGTCACATGGAGACACACAAATCATGCCTGCTTCACTCCATGGTGAAGTGTGAGGATCTCGATGCCTGGGTCTTCAAGAACTTTCAGCACAACGAAGTTCAAAATGGACACTCCCAAGTTAACATAGTCACTAAAGATTTCACATTTAGTCAATTTCCCTTTGCTCTTAAAACCATATTTCCTTTCTGTACTTTTTCTTGTGTTACTCAAATCAGGAAGTATTCAGGTCACACCAAAACTTCCCCATCATTTCACTAAGAGGATAGGGTAGTAAGGAGAAATTGAAAGTAAAGAGGGGAAATTGCCCCATTATGGTGGGGGCACCTCACCTGTCCCCTGGGGGGACAACCACAGTTTCAGGTTTTTATTTGCTGTTTTACTTCTAGGAAGTCTTCATCTATAAATACCTCCTCTTTAACCCCCCAAATTCCAATATCTCTGAAAGGTTTCTTTCTTTCTTTCTCTCTCTCACCTTCTTCTTTGCTTTTAATGAATTTGTTACTTGTAAAACAAAATGATTCAAAGACAGTTTCTACAATTACTTTTTTCTTTCCTTAACAAACAGCAGTAGCTGTCAGCAAACCAAATTGACTTGATCTTCCAAGCAGACCTGAGATGAAAGGGTAGTTCCGTTTCTCTTACTAAGATTAGGAACTGAGGTGTCAAGGGTAGCAAGCAGTGATGTTCCCTCTGAAAGCCTTTCAGCTCTTCTTAGACCACCTCACCATCTCATGCAAATTTAAACGGTCTTCATTAGGAAGTATTAGTTCCCTTTTTAACCTCAAGCATCAATGCCATTTTTCATAGGCAATTGCTATAACTGGATCCTAGGCTGATAATACACCAGTAAGGTAGGCTGTTGTTTCATGGGTGTGGTTATAAGGGTACCCACCTCCTGAAAATCCCACTGGCAAGGTACTTTCCTTGAATTAAGACACAGTTTTTCTTTAAATATGCAAATATGTATGTCAGAAAGCTTTATTAACCCATTATTTATCTACTGGATCTTCTTCAGTTCCTTTAACTGATTATGGCAGAAATGAAGACACTTGAAGCTTCTATCTCCAACTCCCATTGCGCCAGTGAGGCCTCATCACCCCTCACCACCGCCATAGATACCTCGATGATCTGCCAGCACTCAGTAACTCAGGTCCTACTTGTTTTTTTTGTTTTTCCGACAGAGTCTCACTCTACCACCTGTCACCCAGGCTAGAGGGCAGTGGCACGATCTCTGCTCACTGCAACCTCCGGCTCCAGGTTCAAGCAATTCTCCTGCCTCAGCCTCCTGAGTAGCTGGGACTACAAGTGTGCCCGGCTAATTTTTTGTATTTTTAGTAGAGATGGGATTTCACCATGTCAGCCAGGCTGGCCTCGAACTCCCAGCCTCAAGTTGTCTGCCACATCAGCCTCCCAAAGTGCTGGGATTATAGGCCTGAGCCACTGCAACTGGCCTAGGTTCTACTTCCTAAAGTTAGAGTTACTGCTGAAAGTAAAAATTGTGATCGTATCACTGCAGGATAATACCCAGGTTCCATATGTTTCCATTCAAGGCCTTTGTAACCCGCCTCTTACCTTTGCAGCCTTTTCTCCCATCACACGTACCTATACTGGGATTATAGAAAACCATTTAACCCAAATCCCTTTGCTCTCATTTGCTTATGTGATTTTTTTCACCAAGAATTTCCGTCACTACATTCTAACACTATAGCCAATATCCCAGTAGTCAAAAGCCAATTGATTCTTCAAGACCACGTCAAAACGCCATTTCCTTAATAAACCTGTCAGAGCCCCCTTTTTTCCCTCTCTCCCCATCATTTACTGATGACTCTGTTTTTAATCCAATAATATTGGATGATGTCCCCCTCCAAAGGACATTCAGCAATGTCTAGGGACCTGTTTGGCTATTACAGCTGGGGGTGGGAACTACTGGCAGCTAGTGAGTAGAATTCCAGATGCTGCTAAACATCCTATAATGCACAGAACAGCACCTCCCAACACGCCCAACAAAGAACCATCATCCCAAAATGTCAACAGTACCACAGCTGAGAAACTCTGGGTTAAACAAATGCATTTACTACTGCTCCTCCTCCAAGTCCCACTAAACTGAAAGGTATTAAAAAGGATCAAAATTTGAAAAAGACCAAAGTATAGGAGAAGAGACATCAGTGAGCCAGAGATCCACAAATTTTTGCATATGGAAAGTGATGGTGAAACTGGTAACTGACTTAGAGTGAAGAAACCATTTAACCTAAATCACTTTGATTCCTACCTGCTCATGCGGCTTCTTTGACCCAGAATTTCCCTCTACATTCTAATATTCCAGCCAATCTTTCAATAATCAAAATCTAAGGGGTTCTTCAAGACCAGTTAAAATGCCAGTTCCCTTGTAAATCTTTCAAAGGCCCCTTTTCTCCCTTCTGTCTATCATCCACTGATAAATTTATTTTTCTAGACATCCAATAAAAAATGATGAAGAAGATGAAAGTGAAAAGGTAAAGAAAGTGGGATCTTAGGGCAAGGGGAAGGTGTCAAAAAAGCAAGACAACACCCTGGAAAGGCTCCGAAACCGGAAGCCCCCCGTGGCAATTACGTAGTGAGGGTAGGACTGAATATCAGGATCGGTTCAAATTGTAATGAACAGTAGTCAGATCCTCAGGTGCCTACCTTCACCCTAAAGAGTCAGGAAGCTCCCCCGCTGGGTTTATTCTCCAGAGTAGCCAAACCAGAGGGTTCTGTGGAGGATAGAAGAAGGGAAGCAGGAGCACCTTGTTGAAGTCAAAAGGGTACCAAGTGCATACTGAACAATGAGACCCACAACTGCCTTCCCTCACTTTATAGAACTTACCATTTAAAAAAATAAATATAGACATACTGGCACGCAGGGTCCCATCTAGCCACCTTTTGGTCCATCCCATAAATCAATAAATCCTGTGCAGATAGATACACCGAGCTTGTTTAGCTTTTTAGTGCCTCACTTTTAACTCTAAAAGGACAACCAAGGATCATCAGACACGTGAGAAGCAAATATGAAAGATAGAGACCAAAAACCAAGGAAACAAAGACATGGAAAAGGAACTCAGAAGAAACAGACAATGTAGGTAGAAGGGACAAAAGAAAACTTGAAAATGACTCCAAGTTATATTCTCAAAGAGAATTTGTTTCTATTAAGCAAAAAGAGGTTTATGTTTTAAAGGAAGGAAGAAAATGGAGAACAGCCAAAAAGAACTCTTGGAAATTATATACATATATATGAACATTTAAAGTGTAAGTTATTGGAAAATAACGTTGAAAAAATCTTCCAAGAAAATAAAATAAAAAGATATAGGTGGAAGAGGAAAAGCTAAGAGACCCAGAGGATCAAGAAAGGAGGTTCAACACCCAACTAATATGAGTTCTAGCAAAAAAAAAAGAACAGCAAAAAGGGAGGGAGGAAAATTATTAAGGCAATACTACAAGAATATTTTGCAGAACTGATATATTTAAAGAGGCTACTCAGTGCCTAACACAATAAATAACAACAACAACAACAACAAACCCTACCAACATATGCATCATTGTGAAATTTCAGGGTTCTGTGGGTAGAAAAAAAGATGTTAGAAATTATCAGAAAGGAAAACTTGGTCACATATAAAATATAAAAATTACTTTAGGGAGTTTCACTTTCTGTTAGAATGTAGTAAGTGGCAAGACATGGTTGCTCTTATACCTACAATAAGAAAAAGCCAGGAAAACTACAAGACAATCATTTATTAGACCCACCCCAGAGCTGGGAATGCAAAGAAACCTAAATGAACTAAATTCCAGAAAGCACTAAGTTTTTCATAATTTGCTTACATCCCAGGAGATCTGTCTTAGTCTGTTTGGGCCGCTGTGACAAAATCTCTTAGACTGGGTAATTTGTGAACAACAGAATTTTTTTGTTTACAGTTCTGAAGGCTGGAAAGTCCAAGATCAAGACGCCAGCAGATATGGTGTCTGGTGAGGGCACCATCTGTTCCTCACATGATGGAAGGGTAAGAAGGGGCTAACACGCTCCTTCCAGTCTCTTTTATAAGGGCACTAATGCCATTAGTAGAGCTCTGCGTTCATTACTTAATCACCTCCCAAAAACCTACCTCTTAATACACTGTCTTGGGACCTAGGCTTCAATATATGAATTCTGAGGGGTTACGGGCATTCAGACCATCATGGGATTGGTGGGAGAAGGAAGAATGTGCTGTAGACAGGAATAAGAAGAAATTAGCTGAATTGTCAACAAACCTGGAACACTGCATATGGACTGTCAAGACAGCAGCATCCCCAGGATCCCAGCCTTACAGCAGAGCTGCGCCTTACCTGCCATCTCCTTCCACATCAAGTGCACGGGGTTAGCACACCAATGTCTGGGGACAGGGCAGGAGAGCCGAGAGAGATTGTTCCTGTGGAGAAGCAGGACAGGTGAACCGAGATAGACCTCTCCAAAGCCCTCTGAGCCTTCACCAGTCTCTAAGCCTCCACCATCCTGTCTGCAGCAGGCTGAGGTGGGACCAAAGAAATCTTTTCAGGGGACTGCTGTACTTTCCCAAGTGCATCACAGCAACCCTCAGGGGCAGGGACAAGACATAAGATCTGAGAGAGATTGGTGTTTGAAGGCATGAACAGCCAGGGGTAAGTCTGACCAGCAAAGAGAATTCCCCAGCAGCCCTAAAAGCTGGCAGTCAGGTTATAAAGCAGAAAGAGGTCACTTGCACCTTAAAAAGCTGACCAATTAACTACAGAGCATAAAGGGATCCCTAAAGTCTCATTGGTACTCAGAGATCTGCTGAAGGGGAAGTCGTCGTATTGTCTTAATGATCTTGGAGGCCAGTGGCGACTTATATCTAACTGAAGTTACAAATGAGCCCAGACCCAGAACAACTACACATAAGATTGACCTCACCCCCAAACACACACACACACACACACACACACACAATCAGCATGACAGAAGGTGGTGCCCCTCGTAGGAGAGGTGCTAAATGGAAGTACATGATTGTTAAAATCCGTGCACTGTTTGAGAAGTAACAGAATATTTGAATGTAGACCATAACAACTTAAAGATGGATGTCTAAATCCTAGAGCAACCACCAAAAAATAGCACAAAGATATGACTAAAACAAAAATATAATAAAGGAAAGGAAATGACCAGTTAAAAAATAGTTGGTTCACTCAAAAGAAGGCAGGAAATAGAACAAAGAGCAAAGGAGACAAATATTAGGATGACAGACTGAAACCCAAATATATCAATAATTAGGTTAAATGTAAATAAACAATTCAAGTAAAAGGCAGAAATAGTCAATCTGGATAACACGGCAGAGCCCACCTACATACTGTTTATAAGATAAATATTTTGAGCATAAAGACTCAGATGTGTCACATATAAAGTAAAAGAGCACATGCAAATGCCAGTTATAAGAAAGCTGGCTTGCTATATTCATATCAAGGTAGATTCCAAGGCAAAGAGTAACACCAGAGATGAAGAGAGTCATTTCATAATAATGAAAGAATTCATTCACCGAGAAGGACTAACATCTTAAACATGTATGCACCTAATCACAAAGCATCAAAATATGTGGAGAAATCATTGACGAATCCCATTCATCCATAAAGGCAGAAATTGATTAATCACAGTCATAGTTGGAGATTTTAAGGCTTCTAGATAATACTGGTAGATAATGAAAAATCAGAAAGGCTATAGAAGATTTGAACAGCCCTACCAACCAATTTGACCTTATTAACATGCATGAAGTACTAACTACATTAAACATCTGCAGATCACACATGTTCTAAGAAAGGGTTCAGAGAGGAGGAGGAACGCTGGAGGAGGAAAGACCAAGCAGGTGATGGCTGAAGAAGAAATTTAATTGGCAGGAGGTGTGGAAAACCAAAGTGTTGAATAGAGAATGCGATGTAAGCCTTTTTCTCCTTCTCCTCATTAAATGTCTGCATTACTCGATGCACTTTACGAGGTGGATTTTGTTTGGGAGATATGAAAAGGTACTGACTTCTATTTTGTGGTTGTTGTGGGGTGAAACTAGAGGCTTCCTGTGAGAAGTCAACCATATTGGGCTACAGTTCTGAGTCCCACCCAGGATGTTTAAGGCAGAGGAGCCACCTTCAGCTCAGACGCAAGACAGGTGAATGCCTTCATCATGACTGCCAGAGAGGGAGGAGGCCAACCTGGCACCACCATGGAGGTCCTCAAATCTACCACCCTGGTAGAGGCAAGCTGTGAGATGGCCCTGGCTTTGGTGGGACCGCCTTTTGAAGGTCGTCTGGAACTGGATGAGAAGTGCTCATGGATATAAGGTGAGGAGCAGTTTCTCCAAGAAAATCCCTCATAAAACTACAGGAGGATGGTGTTTGAGCTAGTCTTGATGGAGACACTCAAGCTCTTGAGAAATGGGATTATTTCCTGGAAGGTGAAAACAGGACCACTGCAGAGATACTTGGGTGAATTTCACTCCCTGGCTCCAGCCTCATCTGCTGCTGCAGGTTGACCTGGAGCCTGGAGTCCTTCTGTGGGGCTTACAGTGCAACCAGCACTGCCTGAAGCTGTAGACACTCAGGGAAGGGGTGGGTACTACCAAGGTGAGGACTACTGAGGCGGCCTTGTGTTGTGAGTAGACTAGCAGCAGAAATGCTACAGAATGGGCCAGGCCCAGGGGTGAAGAAGCAACACATCAGTGGAATGCTTGCAATGTTTTGGTCTTAGGAATTATACCAGGACTCAAAATCACAAAGCCTCTCTGTGGTCGAATGCCAGCCAGCCCTCACACAGGCATATGGCGGTGTGGGAAAATGCCAGGATCCATGTGGCAAACTCCTGACCACACATCAACAGAGGGGTCAAAGACCCTCTGTGTCAGACTTGAGGAACTTGTAGAGAGTCATAAGCTGGGTAAACACAATTTTGAAAATCAGACCTATGGGAGTGTTTACAGCAAAATAGCAAGAAGAAAAATTTAGGCTTCACCAGCAACCAGGGAGGCTCCCAGAATCTCCTTGGCTGATTTCTTCTGATACCCCTTTCTTTGGCTTACAGATGGCTGTCTTCTCCCTGTCTCCTCACACGGTCTTCCTTCTGCACACGTCTGTGTGGGTGCCAAAGGGGGAGGAAAATGTTGAAAGGAAGACCAAGGTAAGGAGACCTAAAGGGGACAGAAATCTCAAAGGGTCATTGGTTAAGCTGCTCACTCTCTGGTACATGGTGGAGCCACCCTGTGCCATCTCCCTCTTACAAGCCTCAGGAAAGTCTCAACGTTTCCTTTGGCTGGAGGAGAAAATGGGAGGCTGAGCCCTGTGGTCTTCAAGGCTGCAACAGAGGAGCTATATGCGGATTACACAGATTATAGGGATTCATCTTGGGGAAGGAAATCCACTTTATCCACTTTTTAACATTGACAAAATCCTAAAAATTAAATGGATCAATCCATGAAGTATGCGGCTCATTTGGAGCTCACGACAGACAAATGAAAATGCAAGGGCAAAGAAAATATACCAAACGCTGTCAGAAGCTGAGCCAACCATATTCTCTTGTCCTGTGTGTTCGTTTGCTAAGGTTGCCTCGTAACTAAGCTCCACAGACTGGGTGGCTCAAACCATAGAAATTTATTCTTCTCACAATTCTGGAGGCTGGAAGTCCAAAATTAAGATGTCAGGAGGGCTGATTTCTTCTGACACCCCTCTCTTTGGCTTACAGATGGCTGTCTTCTCCCTGTCTCCTCACACGGTCTTCCTTCTGCACATGTCTGTGTGGGTGCCCAAATTTCCTCTTATAAGGACACTACCCTAATGACCTCATTTTCACTTAACTACTTCTTTTCTCTTCTTTTATTTTTAGATGGAGTCTAGTTCTGTCTCCAGGCTGGAGTGCATTGGCGTGATCTCAGCTCACTGCAACCTCCACCTCTCGTATTCAAGTGATTCTCCTGCCTCAGCCTCCCAAGTAGTTGGGATTATAGGCACATGCGGCCACCACACCCAGCTAATTTTTGTATTTTTAGTAGAGATCAGGTTCACCATGTTGGCCAGGACGGTCTCGATCTTGTGATCCGCCCACCTGAGCCTCCCAAAGTGCTGGAATTACAGGCGTGAGCCACTGCACCTGGCCACTTAATTATTTATTTAAAGGTTCTATCTCCAAATTCCAAGGTACTGGGAGCTAGGGCTTCAGCATTTGAATTTTGGTGAGAGACACAGTTCAACCCATAACATCCTCCATGCACAGCGTCTTCTTTCTGCTAAGTTCCTGGAAAACACTATTGTTGTTCTCTAGATCATAAACACTGCATCTGTTTCATTCCTGATATCTTTTCCAGATATTTTCTTCCCTAAATCCTCTGTTTCTATGAATGTGAAAAACATATTCTTCTAAATTTTATCTGACCTCTTCAGACTGTCTTTTCAGAGACAGACTTCCTGAGAAATGCATGCCTCCCCTACACGTTACACGTTAACAGGTTGTTTTATTGTGATTTCATTTAGTCTTCTAGAAAAAGTCAAAAACCTGAAAACTATATAGGCAAAAAAAAAAAAAAAAAAAAAAAAAAAAAAAAAAGGACTGTCTTTTACGTCTTTCAGACATTCTAATCTGTCATGACCCTCTTTCAGCCCCTGCCCCACCTCCAATCCAGCCCATCCAGTAAGACTTTGGGAACTTATCTGAGAACACCCTGAAAGGGTTAGAACACACAACTGAGTAGCACCATGTCCAGCACATGGCATAAAGAAGGATAAAGATGGCCAGGCGTGGTGGCTCATGCCTGTAATCCCAGCACTTTGGGAGGCAGAGGCAGGCAGATCACCTGAGGTCGGGAGTTCGAGACCAGCCTGACCAACATGGAGAAAACCTGTCTCTACTAAAAATACAAAATTAGCTGGGCATGATGGCTTATGCCTGTAATCCCAGCTACTTGGGAGGCTGAGGCAGGGGAATCACTTGAACCTGGGAGGCGGAGGTCACATTGAGCCGAGATTGTGCCATTGTACTCCAATCTGGGCAACAGAGCAAAACTCTGTCTCAAAAAAAAAAAAAAGAAGAAGAAGAAGGTTGAAGATTGAAGATGACAGAGCAATTCACAGGGCTGAGAGGAGTAGCCCCAGGGAATAGTAAGTGATGTGAGAACCCAGAATAGAGAAGACAGCCAGAGCAGCCCCTATGGAGCAAAGGTTGGAGGAAAGCCTTCTAGAAACATCGCCTGAGTTGTGAGGATCTTGCTTGTTTTCGGCTGTGTCTCCACCAACCTCCTTACGAAGAAACCTACACTCTAACCAATAGTAGTTATCATTCCCCAAACTCACTGTGCTTTCCTCTTTGCCTCAGCTGAAATCTTGCCCTCTGTGTGGAATATTTTTTCTGCCCCAACCTCAACCTGTTGAAATTCTATCCTTTCATGAAGATCAAGTTCCAGTGTTGCATAAGGCCTTTAGTCATCATCACAGTTGGGAAGTCTTCCCTCAGTCTGAGCTCTCAATGTATTTCTTGATGCCTCTCTCCCTGAAAGATTTGCATAGACATGGAAGAGACCACCTAAGGGGAGCTACAATGGGTTTTGGTGTGATGGCAATGATGAGGAGTATTTGTTGAGCACTTACTACACATCAAGCACATGCTCAATGCATTTCTCATTTATCCTTCATAACCCTTGAAAGTGGCTATTATTATTTGCCTCATTTTACAGAGGAGGTAACAGCAGCTCACGGACACTTGTCACATAACAAGACAGTGGAAGAGTCAGGATTCAAACACAGATTTGCATGACTCCAGAGCCCATGTTCTCACCCACTATGGACCTGAGTCCTGAGATCAATTATAGCAGTTACTTGCTTTGTGATTTTATATAACTCAATCTCTCTGAATCTCACTTTCCTCATCTGTAAAATGGAATGATAGTACCTTGGGGTTAGCATGAGGATTAAATGAGATTACTTGCCTAAAATACCTTGCAGAGTGTGAGCTGTCTTGATAATTCATGGTGCATATAACGGGTGGTCTCCCTTTCTAGAATGTAAGCTTCTGTAGAACAGAAAATGAGTCTTATTCACCTGGTATTTCCCTCAGCTCATAGCAGAGTCATTGGTGCACAATACTTACCAACAGAACACATTATTTATTTTCTTCCCTGATAGGCTTTAAAAACAGAGTCTTTCTGAGATGGATTTCAGGCCATCCTGGGCTGGGTTGAAGCATGGGACATAAAATCTCTTCTAACCTAAAATTCTTTTTTTTTTTTTTTCCTTGAGATGGAGTCTCGCTCTGTCACCTAGGCTGGAGTTCAGTGGCATGATCTTGGCTCACTGCAACCTCTGCCTCCTGGGTTCAAGCAATTCTCTACCTCAGCCTCCTGAGTAGCCACCATGCCTGGCTAATTTTAATATTTTTAGTAGAGATGAGGTTTCACCATCTTGGCCAGGCGGGTCTTGAACTCCTGACCTCGTGATCTACCAGCCTCAGCTTCCCAGAGTGCTGGGATTACAGGCATGAGCCATTGCACCTGGCCTTTGACATTCTAATCTAGAAACTATTCATGGAGAATTTTCTCTCTTCCAATTACTTCCTAAGTCCCAAGAGAATTTCATGCAATAGTGTTAATATTTTGTCTTGCTCGGAGCTAGAGTCAAATAGGGTAGCCAACCACCTTGGCTGGCCTGGGTCTGTCTCAGTTTTAGAACTGAAAAGCCTCAGCTGGGCGTGGTTGCTCACACCTATAATCCCAGTACTTTGGGAGGCTGAGGCAGGCAGATCTCCTGAGGTCAGGAGTTCGAGACCAGCTTGGCCAACATGGTGAAACCCTGTCTGTACTAAAAATAGAAAGAAAAAAAAATTAACTGGCCGTGGTGGCATATGCCTTTAATCCCAGCTAGTCGGGAGGCTCAGGCAGGAGAATCACTTGAATCCAGGAAGCAGAGGTTGCAGTGAGCCAAGATCATGCCACTGCACCCCAGCTTGGTCTCTGTCTCAACAACAACAACAAAAAATTCAGCCCCAAGAAACCCTTGAGATGGATTTCAGGCTCAGGCAAACTGGGAGACAGTTGGTCACCCTACAGTTGAACAAAAAGATTCATGATCATAATAATGATAATTGATTGAATACTTACTACATATCAAGTACAATGCATATGCTTAATAGATGTACTTTCAACCCAATTCTGCCCGCAACTCTAGAAGCTAATGATTCTGTGGAAGCTGATGTAACAATTCACAGCACAGACCTTAAAGAAATTCTTAGGAAAGGATGAACCTTCAGAAAGAATTGAAACAGTTTTCCATAGGTTCCTCTCACATGTGGCTTTGGAGGGGCACAGGTGTTCATGTTTGCTTTCCCCAGAAGTAGCGGAGGGAGGAGCCAAGCTTCCTGTTGACTGTTTTTAATCTCACTTACTCAACTACAGGTTCTCCTTTATACATCTTCATAAATCCTACATCACCCTTCATATAGGCCGTCCTTGATGTGCACAGCAGCACAGGACCATCAAAATGACCGTGCAAGCTGAAACTACGCTAAGTAATCTTACTCATCAATGAGAAAAGTTACATTTATTTTATGATATTTAAACTTTTTTTTCAGACTGGACATGGTAGCTTATGCCTTTCCTTTGGGAGGCCAAGGCAGGAAGATCATTCGAGCCAGGAGTTTGAGGCCAGCCTGGGCAATATAGCGAGACCCTGTCTTTACAAAATAATTTAAAAATTAGCTGGATGTGGTGGCATGCGCCTGTCATCCACTGCTTGGGAGGCTGAGGCAGGAGAATCACTTGAACCCAGGAGTCTGAGGCTGCAGTGAGCCATGATCGTGCCACTGCTCTCTAACCTGGGTGACAAAGCAAAACACAGTCTCTAAAATAATGAAAATAAAGAGTTTTTTTCAAAATGTTAAAAATTCTCTTACTGTCAATCATAAATGTATAGGAAAATAAAAAAAGTAAAACTAATATTTATATA
Organism: Rhinopithecus bieti; assembly: GCF_001698545.2. Taxonomy (NCBI): domain Eukaryota; kingdom Metazoa; phylum Chordata; class Mammalia; order Primates; family Cercopithecidae; genus Rhinopithecus; species Rhinopithecus bieti. Next base: position 2,038,739 of record NW_016807772.1, read on the forward strand.
GTAGATCATAACTTAAAACATCAGAAACACTGAGAACTGAAGTATTAAATTGAAGTATTTTATTTCCTTGTAAAAAATCCATCATGAGTGGTGTGAATAATGCTTGCTTCTCGTCATACAATTTATGATAATAGAGCAAGCATTTTTTCTACACCTTGGCAAATTGTCATGCTCCTTTCTAAGTTTGGATCAGCTTCCAACATTTTCTCGTTTGCATTTTCAATATTGTAAAATATATCCAAGAACACCTTTGATGTGAAGTTTTTTGCCAGTATTATTTTCTCTAGGGTGTCTTCATTCATCTTTTTAATCACAACCACTTTCCTCATTTTTGTCAATAATTTTACCTTCATTAAATTTCTCTCTGGCTTCATAGCTGGAAATTCTCACACTCAGGTGTTTCTTCTATTTACGTTCAATTAGAAATCACTTCTAGGGCTGGACACAGTAGCCCATGCCTGTAATCTCAGCATTTTTGGGAAGCTGAGGCTGGAGGATCAATTGAGGCCAGGAGTTCAAGGCCAGCCTTGGCAATATAGTGAGAACCCCCCCCCCACCCCGACAATTCCCAAAAACACACAGAAAGTGAAAGCCTGTAGTCCTAGCTACTCAAAAGACTGAGGTGGAAGAATTGGTAATTTGAGGCCACAGTGAGGCACCACTGTACTCCAGCCTGGGTTACAGAATGAGACCCTGTCTCTAAAAAATTAAAAAATGTTTACAGAAAAAAATCACTTTTAACATTCTCCCTTTTTGTTTTCTTGCTTCACTTTTATTTTTATTGGCCAATTTCTTCTTTTTATTTCTATTTATGTAAAATGTCACATGGATTTATCACCGGGAGACAAGGAAGCAACACAGCTACAGTCTTTGCAGTCTGTGTATGAAGTTAATAACAGATGCACACGACAGACATTGAAAGAAGTGACATGATTAGTCATGGTTGTATTGCACATCTATTATTTGCGTAGGGATTTGTGGACTGAAGAGATAGCAGCAATGTCTGCAATTAGTTGTATTTATCCAATTGCTCACAATTAATGTATCATGGTAACTGGAATATAAACTGTGATCCCAATTGTTCCTTAAGGTTTTATTAACATCTCAGAAGGAACCTGTTACAATATTTCCAAAATATCAGAAAAAAGATTGCAGTTAAAATCTACTGTAGTATTTCCCAGGATTTCTTTAGATTTGCCTTTAGATTTGAGGTCAGGTGCAATACAAGTCTAGTGCTAATTAACTAAATTGTGCCAAACAAAAATTTGTACGTATCAGAACCAGACAAAAAGAGGACGGATGGTAGTATAAATGTTTCACCTCTATGTGGTCCCCTCTGCTAAGTTCCTCCTTAAAAAGTATCCATTTCCTGTCCTGTGGATATTTTACCTCTCTTAAAGTTGTGGAATGCAAATAAGGGGAAATCAATATTTGAAGTCTGTGTATATGACCAACAGCTGGGTAATGGATTATTTTCCATCTTTTACATGGAAAGATCAGATAGCATTTGCTGAAGGCCTACTAGGTGCCAACAACTGTTAGGTGCTTTATATAAAAATTTCAACAATCAACAGAACATACGTATGAGGTGGGCAATATTGTGCTCGTTTCACACTACAGATGAGGCGACAGCCTTAAGAGATGAAGTAATTTGATCAAGGTGTAGATAAAACGGTGGAGCCAATATTCGAACACACGTCTGTCTAAAGGTAAGCCCCTGGCTTTCACCCTTCACTCTTTTACCTCCCGTATGTCCTAAAACATTGTCCCTTTATTTCCTATATGAGCTGAGCACCTGGAATCTCATACCTCAGTGCTACTTTAACCCCTGGTCACCAACACAGCATTGACAAGATAGTTCTATGGACTTGTCACAGAGCTCTGGAAAACAAATCTCTTTTGATAAATAAGTTTTAAACATAAAGTTTTAAATTAGAAAATTAAATGTTTTAAGCCTCTACAGGGATTCCAATTGTTCCTAAGGTTGTATTGACTGCTCAAAGGAACCTGTTACAATATTTCCAAAATATCACAGAAGAGATTACAATAAAAAGCTGCAGTAGTACTTCCCAGCTTTTCTTCTTGACAGCGGCCATGTATGAAAAGCAGGTCCCCCTGATCTGCCTGGGCAGTTTCATCCCTGCAGAGCTGGGATGAATGACAAATTCAAAGCCTCTCTTTACACTTGGATTTGAACAAGAAATCTCCAGGAAGCAGATTTGGAGAGATGGGATCCAGACACCTCCTAAGCCTCTGGTTTTCAAATTTGTCTGCATGTTGGAATCACCTGGCCATCTTTATAAAACTGCTGATGCCTGTATGTGCCCCCTCCCATGATTCTGATTTCATTGGCTCAGGGTGAAGCCTCAGCATCATAATTTTTTTTTCTTTCTTTCTTTTTTTTTTTTTTTTTTTTTTTTTTTTTTGAGATAAAGTCTTGCCCTGTTGCCCAGGCTGGAGTGCAGTGGCGCAATCTCAGCTCACTGCAACCTCCGCCTCCCAGGTTCGGGCAATTCTCGTGCCCCAGCCTCCTGACTAGCTGGAAATGCAGGTGCACAACACCATACCCAGCTAATTTTTTGTATTTTTAGTGGAGATGGGGGTTTCACCATGTTGACCAGGCTGGTCTCGAACTCCTGAGCTCAGGCAATCCACCTGCCTTGGCCTCCCAAAGTGCTGGGATTACAGGCATAGCCACCACTCCCAGCCAGCATCATAATTTTTAAAGGCTTCCCAGATGAGTCTGATATGTGGCAAAGTCTGAGAACCACCGACCTAGGCAATCTAATCAGAAAAGATTTCCACAGATGTACTAATGATATTAACTATTAGTACTTAGGGTGTGTTTTAATTAAGTTATAGCTGTGAATGATAATGGCTAACATGTGAATCACTTAAATCACTATGAAAGATACTTTTTAAACAAAGACTATAGACTGAAAAATAAAAAGGTATACAAATTATGCAAAAGCAAACACAAAACAATGTTATGGTGTATGTGTGTGTGTGTGTGTGCACATGTGCACGTGACTGTCTAATTGCACACTATAAGCACTCTGAGATTGGGCTGGTTGTCAATGAAGACTTCAGCATTACATGTAAGATAATATATTGATGCGTTACTTTGTAATTATAACTAAAGTAGATTTTATAATTCGTTGTTTTGGGTTTGTTTCTAAAAGAGATTATTCCTTTTGGGCTATAACCTCCAGGTGGAGAAAGGAGGCTTCACTAAGAATGGGCTGAGTCATCAGACAGCTGAAGATAATATAGGAAAATAGAAATAAACAAAGAGTAACTTAATTTTATCCCAGACTTTGGCATATGCACAAAACAAGGAGTCATTCTCTCTCCTAAAGAAAGGGCACTATTTGTACCTTTAGAGACTGTCTTGTTCTGAATCATTTTTCCCATCTGTTTTGTGGGAGAGATACAAGCTGATTTTTCCCCCAACCATCATGGAGATTTTATCTTAATTGGTGCACTACTGAAGTGACTAAACGAAGTGCAGGAAAACCTCTTGAGGTTGCAAGAGTGAGCAAAAATATGGCAGAGTGACCTTAATATATATACAGGTAAGATCACAAATTATGAGGAAGTTTTCTAGAATGATTGTACAGAATGACGGGTTCTGGGATATTTGTTATTGCCAAGAAAGAATACCTTGAAGACACTGTAGACTACAGAACTGGAAGTGGCCCAAAGAGGCATAAGAAAAATAATAATAATAACAAAAGTCACTTATTGAGTGGTTACAATATTCCAGCTTACCATTTTAAGCACCTTGCTTTAATTGTTTTATTTTATCTTTATAAGGAAATATACTATGATCAGCCTGATTTTACAAATGAATATGAGATTAAGTAATTTATCCAAGGTCACATGTCTCATAAGAGACAGTGTGGTGCCCTATCAAAGCACTTAACCTCTGGGCTAAATACTGCTCTTAGCAGTAAGGGTGATGTTTCCCAAAGCAGGCACTAGAAATGACAAGCATGACACCACCAACAAAGGCAAAAAGATTCCATGGTCAGATTCACAAAGTAAAACTCTTTTACTAAGGACATGTTTGTAATTTGCTAATGTAAATTAAGAAAATAAAAGAGATGGCGATCACATGATTTGAGTTTAGAGTTTTATTTTTACAGATGATGGTGTGAAATATGCTGTGGAAAATGCTGTTTCAGGTTGGCTTCCTTACGGAGATGATAAAATGAATTCTCATGGGGAGGGGTAATGATTGAGAGGATCTGGTGGTGATGGACCTGCCTGCCCCTAGAGACTCAGCTGGAGGGAGGTCTGAGGCTGAATTTGGGGAACGTGAGGGGCTGACAAAGAAAGACAGCACAGAAATGGGGAACAGAGAGGAGGCCAAACTGGAAAAATCAAAGCAGAACTGTGTCCAACACAAGGAAGTGGCTCAGCAGTCAGCGGATGGGATGTAAGTAGATACAAGGAGGGAATTAAGGACTAAGGCAGAACTGAGTTTCTCAACAATGACAAAAGATGGGGCAGGGGCATCAGGAACAGATTCGAAGTTTACACGTAAAAATTGGGCTCAGAGTCAGGACTGATAAGAGGCAAGCTTGGCATCTCAGAGTTCCAGAAAGAAAGGAAGTACAAAAACAAAAAAACCCTGCATTGACAGCGATATGTCAAAAGGCCACAGGAACCAACTGAAAGAGCTCCCAATGGCCAAAGCTGGAACAGTGTGAGCAACAAAACAAAGTAGTACTGAATTATAACTCTTAGTATAATAGAAATATCCATATAGCCACACTGATATTAATAAGTGATTAGATAAATTAGTAAATGGGAAGGAGAGACGAATCTCCCATGTAGAAGAATTCTGAAAAATTTATGTAGATACTCCACCCTCAAGGCAGGAGAACGTAAATCTTCACTCCTTTAGTGTAAGTTGTACATAGTAAATTCCCTGCAGAGTACAGTAGGGAAAGGGTGGAGGGAGAGTCAATTACAGTCAAGAAACCTGACAAACATTAATTACTTCAGCAGGGCTATTGATATGGTTTTGCTGTGTCCTTACCCAAATCTTATCTTGAATTCCCACCTGTTGTGGGAGGGACCCGGTGGGAAGTAATTGAATCATGGGAACAGGTCTTTCCCATGCCATCCTCGTGATAGTGAGTAAGTCTCATGAGATCTGATAGTTTTAAAAAGGGGAGTTTCCCTGCACACGCTCTCTTCTCTTGTCTGCCAACCTGTGAGACGTGCCTTTCACCTACCGCCATGATTGTGAGGCCTCCCCGGCCACATGGAACTGTGAGTTCATTAAAGCTCTTTCTTTTGTAAATTGCCTAGTCTCGGGTATGTCTTTATTAGCAGCATGAAAACGGACTAATACAATGATCAAAGCCAATATCAACAGTGATGAATTATGTCGAGAACACAGACCCTCAAAACACCTTGACAGGAATGGTGCTTTATCACTGTGATCTTCCTTCCAAAAACCCATAGCCCCAGTCTAATCATGAGAAAATCATCAGATAAATTCCAGTAGGGGGGTATCCTACAAAATGCATGATCAGTACTCCTCAAAACTGTCAAAGTCACCAAAAACAAGAAAAGTCTGAGAAACAGTCACCAGGAGCCTAAGGAAACATGGCAAGTAAAAGCCACATGGAAACCTGGATGGGATCCAGAGGGAGAAAAAGGACATTAAGTAGAATCTAAGGAAATGTGAGCAAACTATGGACTTTAGTTCACAATAATGCATCAATACTGGTTTAATTGTCATAACAAACCCACCATAAGTATGGTAATATTAGCAATGGGGAAAACTGGGTGACAGAGGAGTGTACTGTGCAGGAGAACTCTATACTATCTTCTCAATTTTCCTGTGAATCTAGCACTGTTCTAAAAAGTAAAGTTTATTACAAAAAAACAACAACAGAAGTTTGAGCTCTCGCTTTCCCCTCCCCGCCACCTTATGTTTAGGATCTGTTATGGGTTGAATTATTTACCCCCAAAATGCATATATTCAAGTCCTAACACCTAGGACCTCAGTATGACTTTATTTGGAGATGAGGTCTTTACAGAGGTAATCAAGTGAAAGTGAGATCATTAGAGTGAGCCCTAATCCATTATGACTAGTGTCCTTATAGAAAAGAGCTATGCATAGAGGGAAAATGCAGAGAGAAGATGGGAATCTACAAGGCCAAAGAGAGAGGCCTAGAACAAATCTTTCCTTTACAGCCTGCAGAAGGATTCTGACAACATTTTGGTTTGGTCTTCCAGACACCAGAACTGGGAGATGATAAATTTCTGTTGTTGAAGCCACCTGGTTTGTGGTATTTTGTTACGGCAGTCTTTGCAAACTAATAAAGCGGCCAAAGAGGCGGGGTCCACTCGATTGCCCCAGAGCAGAAGGATATAGGAGCTGGTGCTTTGAGTTGGAAGCAGAAAAGACCTAAACCCTGGAGGTTGATTTCCCAGTGTTTCGAAGCGGGGTGGAGGCTTAGAGTTTCTTTGAAATCCTTGCCCCGCTTATATAGGGCTTCCCAGACATTGGGGTGTTATCATGGTTAGATTCTGCAAGCCACAGCCTCAAATTCTGGAAGAATGTCTGTGACAAAGCTTGCAGATAGTAAATCAGGCCACCAGGAAAGGAGACCCCCTGGATTTTGGTGTCCCAAAGGCACTGAGAAGGATGATGACCACAAGTGATGGAGAGGGGGCCAGCTGGGCCCGGTGGCTCATGCCTGTAATCCCAGCACTTTGGGAGGTCAAGGTGGGCAGACCATGAGGTCAGGTGATCGAGACCATCCTGGCTAACATGGTGAAACCCTGTCTCTACTAAAAATACAAAAAAAAAAAAAAAAAATTAGCTGGGCATGGTGGCGGGTGCCTACAGTCCCAGCTACCTGGGGGGCTGAGGCAGGAGAATGGTGTGAACCCGGGAGGCAGAGCCTGCAGTGAGCCCAGATCGTGCCACTGCACTCTAGCCTGGGTGACAGAGTGAGACTCCGTCTCACAAAAACAAAAAAAACTACAACAACAACAAAAAAACAGCTTCCTCTCTCTCATTTTTGAAGCACCACATAAGCCCCAAGGATCCTGTTATTATAACCTTACGAAAGAGAATGGTTTCCCTAATGTGTAATTTTGATAAGATTTTTCAACCCTTAAAAGCAAAGGCTCAGATCCACAGTTAATTGAGAAATGTAACTTTTGTCGTTGTTGTTGTAGAGACGGGGACTTGTTCTGTTCCCCAGGCTGGTCTTGAACTCCTGGCCTTAAGCAATCTTCCCAGCATGGCCTTTCAAAATGTTGGGATTATAGGAGTAAGCCAACACATCTGGCCAGAAATGTGACATTTTTGATCCAATGGTTGGGGTTCAAATTCAAGCTTGTTAAACAAATTAAGAAAATCAAAATCACCTATAACCCATCATGTTATACCCATAACTTTCCAGAACCAGGTTGGCTCCTACAGATAAGTTTACAACAGGCAGAATGCTGGCAACATTTTATGAGCTGTGGTATGCTTTCTCTAGGCTCTCTGTGGTTGGTTGCCTTCCAGGAGAGTCCAAAATCAAGACTGGGAGGAGGGGCTGTTGCTTAAGGCTTGAGCCAGATGTTAGATCTCCCCAGCAAGAGCATAACATCCACTCTGACAGGGAAAATACAGAGGACCTACCACCAGCATATGAAATTCTGAAGCGTCACCCATCGGCCTTCTCAGCCTGGCCCTCAAGACAACCAGGTTATCACTGATTCCAGATTCTCCTTATTCCAGACTCCACCCCCTGCAGTGTTCTACGTCTTCTGAAAGGGCTGGTGCAGGGCGCCCGTGACTCGTCATTTTTCCTAGGTCAGCAAATCCTTGTTCTCACCATTGGAAGTAAAGGCTGAAAAATCTGATTTGGTTGCACCTGGCTTACTGGCACTATTTACTGATGTGCACAGCAGATTTGATTTATGATAAGTCTGTTGAAAATGTCACTTTGGGGCTTTGAAGGGTGGTGGGGTCAGGGGTGGATGCTGCATTTTGTTTTGGAAAAGAGAGGTAGGACTTTTGCCTATGCTTTTCAAATAGGAGGAAAAATTAAGTCACAGTTTGAATTCCTAAAGAATCAAAGTGGAGCTAATAAAAAAATCATCACCCATAGGCACGCTTTGGGCAGAACCCAAGCCCCTTTTTCTCTTTCCAGGAGAAACTTGAGCTTGAATTTTCCAAAATGAAGAAATATTTCAAGGAAGTAAAGTGGTGCTTGCTTTGCCATGCATCCCTCTTCCACCCAATATCTCTTCCTGCTTTTCTCCTCCCTTCCTTCCCCTTTTCTTTTTTCATCTGCCCTTCAGTCACCATCTGTACTACTGTAGGAAATGGGAAAAAGACCTACCCTAAATCAGCATCCTACTCTACCTCTTACAAAGTTGGGAAAAAATATTTTTTAAAAAATGTTTGAAATTAATGTGCATCTATCCAGATCTCTTTTTGAACAAGGACTGTCATTTCTGATAAACGCACGGTTTTCCGAGATCGTGGGGAGCCCAAGTGAGGAGCTTTAAAAACCCTGACAACCACCAGTCTTGTTTCGGGTCATGAGTGCACCATTGGTTACCCTGATGTTGAGTCAGCATTCTCCAGACCACATAAAGGTCAGGTCTATCTTCACAAAGTGAAAGTGCTGAATTATATCGAAACCATAGAAAAAAAAAAAAATAAGCCAACCCTGTCTCGAGTCTCTAAGTCTCCACTCCCACAGTTTTGTTTTTATCTGGAATTACAGTAAACTCATTTCGGCATGGTTGCGGCATGTGGTATTCTGAGTAAATGACTCTTCTACCTAATTGCAAGTTGCCACATACTTTCTACAGTCCTTCTTCCTTTCCCTGCGCTAGCTCCTCTATCAGTTTCACCCCCTTGCAGGTCCAGACTTGTCTCTTTTTCTGGGTGGGGCAATAGGTCGGTGGTCTAGGATACACCATGGTGGGCAGGACTTCAGAATTCAGGCACAGGCTGGGCGCAGTGGTTTACACCTGTAATTCCAGTACTTTGGGAGGCCAAGGCTGGTGGATCACTTGAGGTCAGGAGTTCAAGACCAGCCTGGACAACATGGTGAAACCCCATCTTACTAAAAATTCAAAAATTAGCCCGGCATTTTGAAGCAGGAGAATCGCTTGACTCCAGGAGGCAGTGGTTGCAGTAAGCTGAGATCATGCCACTGCACTCCAGCCTGGGTGACAGGTCGACTCTGTCTCAAAAAAAGAAAAATTTAAAAAAAGAAGAGTTTAGGCACCAAGTCAACCAGAGTTGAACTGTGTGCATCCTGGGAGTCCTGGAGCCCCTTGCCCACCCTGTGTTGGGGACGGAGAGTCAGGAAGATCTGTGCTCAGATTCTTCCTCTGCTATGGCCTCTGATTACTCTATGACCGCTGGCAAACTGTGACCTTACCTGTAAAGTAGGGACACTAATATCCCCTCACAGGACTGTTGCAAGAGCTGGAGATGATGCATGTAAAATCATTTGGCACAGAGTAGGAGACAGGGAATGTTAGTTCTTTTCTTATGTCCTCATCCTTCACATCACAACCTGCTCAATAATCTGAAGCCATGTCCCAATCTCTCTTCCTCCTTCTAGGATGGTCTCTCCCTGCCTTGGTGCCTATCTCCTCTGCAGGAGGGTGAGCTTCTCCTCCCACTGGGCTCTACTGCTCACCTGGCTGAACTGGCTGCTGAGCTTCAGACCACAGATTAGTATCCTGGTTGGTCCCCAATGACTGAATTACACTCGCTAATGCCAATTGGTGTTGATGCTGGTCTCAACTTTGCCTGAGTATGCACTGTCCTTTGACCACTATGCCTCAGGCCACAGGGCCTCCTTCCCCAGCCTGGCCTCTGCAGCCAGAGTAGAGCCCCAGGTCACTCCCCATGCTCAGAGGAGCCCTGCATCTCATCTGCCTCCCTCTCTACCCACCCACTTCCGTGCTGCAGGTCCTGCCTTCGTGCCAAGACCTGCTCCCATTATGTCACATGCCCTCCATGGATGGCTAATTTGCAAAGAATCAAAACTCAAAAAACATATTTATAACTTAACCACATTGAGTCTAACTGTCTCTTTGATCATTTCAAAGGCAACTCAGGACCTTAAAAAGCCTTAGAATTGGCTTCCTAAGCACCAAGCCTTCTGGAAAATGGAAAGTACAGGAGTAGGGTTAGGAGAATAATCTGAATGGTACTGGTCCCAAGACACCGCTGAAAATTGGGTGACTTTAAGCAAATTGCTTAATGTTTCTAAGCCCAAGTTTTCTTATCTGAAAGGAAGACAATTATACTTGACTCATGAGGTCTAAGGATCATGTAAATAAAAGGACTTGGTTAATTTTAAAATTCCTGATATCATCTTGATGCTTCTATTTTCATAAAAGCAGGGATTTGGGCTTCTTTAGCTGTTTAGGCCTTGAGAGGGGGAAAAGGGTCACCTAATTATAATTTCACTATAATATTCTGTTCATGGTCCAGCTCTCTGAATAGACTATTAGCTTCTTGAGGCCAGGTATTGTGCTGGCTACTCTATAACCAGGTAGCACCAGCTTAACGTCCAGCTCAATGAACTTTCACTGGATACATGACTTCACCGTGTACGTCACTGTCATGGCCAAGCCTGGTGATCATGTTTCTATCATATTCTATCTGCAGGAAGAATCCTGCCAGCCTGATAGAAGCTACATCAAGTGAGGAGAATTGCTCCCCTCCCCTACTTCCTACTGCCAATCCCACCAAGACACAGTGAGGACATCCCAGAAAAACGCACAGGAGGTCAATAAAATCCAAGGAGCTCCCTGATGCCTTCTGTGACACTGCTCACAGGACACTGTAAACTGGGCCAGCTGGGCTTAGGCCATGCAGAATGGTCAGCTGAGGGCAGAGACAGCCTTTCTCCCACCAGTCAGGCAGCTTCTACCACTTGACCTTCCCTCTGCCCCCAGGAGGCTTTCTACAAGACAACTGGTGAAAACGAGGCCTTCATTCACTCCTTCCTTCCTTCATTCTACAAACATGAATTGGACACCTATTATGTCCCAGTGGCTGTGTTAGATGTTGAAGAGGCAGAGTCCAGGCCCGCAAAGAACCCTGGGACTCCTGAGGGAAACAAACAAGGAAATAGACAATGACAATACAGTGTGATGAGAGAGAGCCAGGACAGAAGCAAGCACGTGCTGTCGGAGCACACAGGGGCCTCTGTGCATGATCTTGCAGAACGTGGGGTGGAGGGTGCCGCTCCAGAGAGCTTTGGCTAGGGTGGAATTTAACCTCTTGAAGGATGAGAGGCATTAGGTAGGGAAATCCAGGAAGTGTGGAAAGTGAAGGGAGAGTGTTCAGTAGGACACATGGACAAAGATAACAGCACGTACAAGAAAGAATGGGTTCAGGAGGCTGGGCGTGGTGACTCACACTTGTAATCCCAGCACTTTGGGAGGCTGAGGCGGGCAGATCACAAGGTCATAAGACCATCCTGGTTAACACAATGAAACCTCGTTTCTACTAAAAAAAAAAAAAAGTATTAGCCAGGTGTGGTGGCAGGCACCTGTAGTCCCAGCTACCTGGGAGGCTGAGGCAAGAGAATTGCGTGAACCCAGGAGGCGGAACTTGCAGTGAGCCATGATCTCACCACTGCACTCCAGCCTGGGCAACAGAGCGAGACTGTCTCAGAACAACAACAACAAAAAGAATGGCTTCAGAAAGTGGCAAATGAGGATTTGGTGAGAATAAATCCAGAGGATGAGATCAGGATGTGGGTTCCACACTCCCAGGAACAAGGAAAGAAATGTCCTTTGGTGGAGACTTGAGTACTGGAAAGACAAGTGGGAGGTGATATATAAAGCCTTTATCAACCCTGTTTTATGGATGAGAAAGCTGAGAGCTGAAGAGCGGAATCCCACAGCAAGTGATCAGCATAGATAGATCATCACAGTTAGAGGAGCTGGTCCTCTTGACCTATACAAATAAGAAACAAATCAGCTTCTCAAATGGTATAGAGGCTCTGGGCCCAGTTGTGTTGGAATTCACCTTCCCACCCTCCCCTGTGCAATGAGCCGCCTTCTTCACAATCCATCAAAGAAGGTAAAGACAGACATTGTTTCCTGCTAGAGATGGTAGTGGTGGCTCAGGAAGACTCTTAAAAAATTATTAAAGGACCCCTGCTGTGATACGAATGTTTGTGTCCCTCCAAAATTCACATGTTGAAATTCTAACCATGCCCCACCTCCCCATGGTAGTGGTATTAGAAGGTGAGGTCTTTGGGGGGTGATTAAGTCATGAGGGTGGAACTCTCATGAATAGAGCTAATGCCCTTAGAAAAGAGGCCTGAGGAAGTTCCATCACCCCTTCTACCACGTGAGGACACAGTGAGAAGGCACCATCTGTGAGGAGATGGGCCCTCATCAATCACCAAATCTGCTAGTGCCTTGGTCTTGGACTTCCCAGCCTCCAGAACTGTGAGAAGCAAATTTCTACCATTTTAAAGTCTATGGTACTTTGTTACAGCAGCTTGAACTGACTAAGACACTCCTTGGCTGCTTCACAATGCTTACCAGGAGGTTCTCTGCAGGCCTCAAAAGTTCAAAGCCCAGAAATGGCCTCTCTTTAATGACATCCTTGGGTTTATGAATGGAATAGCCATATCTTGCATATTTCTCCTTTGAGATTCATTCTTTTCTAATATTACATTTACTACCCAAACAGATATTTCTGCTGATATTCATTCAATCCTACAGAGATAGACATCTAGGTAACATTTATTATTTGCAAAATTTTTCCTGCTTTTTCTTTCTTAAGAAGTTGTACCTTTCTTTCCAGTTATAATGAATAAGACAAAGCAAGTCATTCTGGACTTCTTTTTCTCTTTTTTAAATTCATAATGGTTGTAGTTGAATAAAATCTAATTTTTAATGGATATACATCTCACAGAACAGACAATACATATCTTTCAGGTAAAGCTTTTCTTTTTTCATATGAACAAATAGTATGTGAAAAATAGCAAAATAGATCATAAAGCCATCTGCATAATACATTGCAACTTTTCCTAAATTATTCTATCTTGCTCCAAATGAGGCCTTCAGAAGCTTTAATTTCCTTGGCTCAATATATTGTGAGGATTAATACATATCCATTGATTCATTTATTTATCCATGTAGTACCAGTTTCATAATATGTGAGACTCAGTGCAAAATGAAAATGTGGGGCCTCTTGTTCAAAAATTAAGACTTTTCTAGATGGTGGCCGGGCACAGTGGCTCACACAGTAATCTGAGCACTTTGGGAGGCCGAGGTGGGCGGATCACTTGAGGTCAGGAGTTTAAGACCAGCCTGGCCAACATAGTGAAACCCCGTCTCTACTAAAAATACAAAAAATTAGCCACGTGTGGTGGTGGGTGCCTGTAATCCCAGCTACTTGAGAGACTGAGGCAAGAGAATCACTTGAATCTGGGAGGCAGAGGTTGCAGTAAGCAGAGATCATGCCACTGCACTCCAGACTAGGTGACAGAGCTAGACACTGTCTCAAAATAGAAAAATAAATACATAAAGAACTTTCTAGATGGCAACTGCATTAAGCCAAGCATTAAAGACACCTGTCTAAGCATGAGTCCCTGTGTGACTCCACAGGTCCCCCACCCAGGAAGCTGGACCTGAATCCACCAAATTATAGGCCAGGCCCTGGAAATACAAGGGTGAGCCAGTCAGATGTGGTCTGTGCCCCACCCTGCAGCTTGGAGAAGAAAGGTCACCAGAGGTTTAATGAGGGCTCAGATAAGGGAAGTGCTGGGTCATCTACAAGCTACCTCATCGTAGAGGTCAGCAAAGACCTTCCTGAGGAAATGACATGCATGCTGAGGCCTGAAGCTTGACGAGGCTTCAGCAGGCCAAGAGTAGGAGGGAAATTATTTTCAGCCAAAGGAAGAGCGTGTAAAAGAGATTGGAGAAAAGGCTGAAGAGTGTGTGGCATGTCTTTGGAACCACAAGGAGTGTGGCATGGCTGCAGCAGAGAGAACATAATGGGGCCTGGCTGAGGGCAAGATGGAGAGGTGAATGAGATCCAGCCCTGAAGGGAGGTTACATGGTATCCTAAAGGCAGTGGGAAGCTCTTAATGGGTTTCTTGGGCCTCTCTCAGCTGCACAATGGGCCAAAGAAGGGAAGAAATCAATGGTGGTGTCAGTGGAAGAAAACCAAGCTCCCCTGCCTGGTTCCTGATGAAAAAAGCAAAAAAGCAAAAACAAAAACAGGAAGTTAGCCTGCAGAGTTGCATTGGCAGGAAGTCCTGGTTTGACAAGTCATTCAGCCTGTGCTCTGGGCCATGGACCTACCACCTTGAAGCTGGTGCTACTCCACACCTGATCAGCAAATCAGAAGAGCAGGACAGACAGATCCTTCCTCTTCCACTGCCAGAGCTCAGTCAGTGGGAAATGTGCTCCAGGCCTCCTGGTTTGTCGCTTAGCAACACCACGTACTTGCTGCATAGGTGAAGGGCGCTCTCCATGAAACCTTCCTGAATGACTCTGTGCCCACTGTGCCTGTTGGCAGTCATGTGTTTACCGGTTTGCCTCACCTACCAGACTATGTGTTGCTTGAGAGCAGGAGATAGGTCTTACTCAGTTTTGAATGGTAGTTTCTCACGAAGTAAACCATAAATGTATTGGTAAATTGAATTAACTTACACTAAATCTAGTTATATCTGAGGTATAGTATACATTCAGTCATTTTGGGGAGACAACTTATATTAAAGATAAAAAATTTTTATAAGAGAAAAGTCTTTTGAGTTCTGTGCAACTGGCTTTAAGATACGCTTTTGACATCCAATATTTTTCTAATTTGTGACTTTTCAGAAATGATCAAGGCAATGTCCATTTGATACAGTATCCCTGGTAGATAAGGATTATGAGTTTTTAGCATTGAGTTTCCACATGGCATGGTGTATAGTAAGTGGTTCATTATTCAATGAATGTATAGATCACATACATCCATGTACACCAATTCACACATACACTTTGCATTACTAAAGGATTTTACAGGTACATATTCAGGTAGTTTGTTTAAATATATAAGAAAAGTATAAATAGAAAAGTGTACCATAATATATGATACATATCTAAGATGTGAAGATTATGTTATTATGCATCAAAAATCATAAAGATGGATGATTATTTTGATTATTCGGCAGAAGCATTTCTTCATGCAATGTTTAATAGAAAAATATATAAGGAAGGCAAAGGCTTAAAACGCTATCTGTCTTCAAACTTTTAAAAGAAATAGGCCTGGCACAGTGGCTCGCACCTGTAATCTCAGCACTTTGAGAGGCCAAGGCAAGAGGATCACTTGAGGCCAGGAGTTTGAGTCCAGCCTGGGCAACATAGAGAGGCCCTTCTCTATAAAAAATTTTTAAAAAGCAGCTGGGCATGGTGGTGCATGCCTGCAGTCCCAGCTACTTGGGAGGCTGAGGCAAGAGGATCACTTGAGCCCAGGTGTTAGAGGCTGCAGTGAGTATGACTGTGCCACTGCACTCCAGCTATAGCCTGGCTAACAGAGAGAGGCCCTGTCTCTAAAAAAAGAAAGAAAGAAAGAAATGTAAAATGATTCAGATAAAATGCTGTAACTGTAAAATCAATTCAGGGAGGAAATGTTCAAGAATAAGTGATTTTCAAGAAGTATAATTTTATGAGCTGACATCTGAGAAATAGTTGAACAAATGGAAGAATTGTCTTACTCCAGAGTATTAGAAACAAGCCAATGTGAGGGTGTTCAGTGAGCCACTTATAACTAGAGAGCCTTCCGGAAGAAGAGGGGGTGGAGTTTCTGAGGAACCAGACAGAGCTGGGATTTTCTCAGCTGTGTTTGCAGTTTCACTTAGATACCATTCAAAGTCATTTCTAACATCTAATAAAACAGACGCACTTTTCTTATAGCCCCCGAGTGTCTGGAATACAAATTTCCCATCTTGTCACTGACCAGCTTCTCTGTCCTTGGGAATCCCTCTGCCTCTCTTCCTTCAGCCCTGGGATTCATGGTTGTGACCAGACTGCAGACCCTCGCTACCTGATAACCCGCCCCTGTCTCTCCATCTCCTATGAACAACCTGCTCCACTTGAAAACAAACACATCCATCTCTCTCTCTTTTTTTTAAATTTATAACTGAAAGAGGTTTAATTGACTCACAGTTCTGTAGACTATACAGGAAGCATAATGGCTTCTGGCTTCTGTTTCTGGGAAAGCATCAGGAAGCTTCCAATCATGGCAGAGGGAAAACAGGGAGTGAGGCATCTCCACACGGTGGGAGCAGGAGCATGAGAGAGGGTGAGAGGTGCTACACACTTTTTTTTTGTTATTGTTTTACTTTAAGTTCTAGGATACATGTGCAGAACGTGCAGGTTTGTTACATAGGTATACATGTGCCATGGTGTTTGCTGCACCTATCAACCTGTCATCTAGGTTTTAAGCCCCACATGCATTAGGTATTTGTCCTAATGCTCTCCCTCCCCTTGCTCCCCACCCCCCAACAGGACCCAGTGTGTGATGTTCCCCTCCCTGTGAATGAGAACATGCAGAAACATACCCATTTCTTTACATTGAAAGAGACCTTAGAGATCATCTGACGAAAGGGGCCAGGAGACTTAGTGTGACTTCCACGAGATCACAGAGCTATTTTAGTCACAAAGCCAGCACGAGAACCTTACTCCATCCCCTGATGCTTCCTCTACCACTTCTCAATGTCCATCCCAGCAGCCTCAGTTACAATTGGCTTCCTGAAGAAAGTTTTCAAAAGCATTATGTATTAGTCATTGAACTCTAGACTACGCTAAAAGGTAACTTGTAAATCCACCTGATGCATTGACCTCCCTGGTGGAAATAATTTGAATGCTTCCTGGCCTTGACTAATCTTTATGTATGCATGTATGTAATTTGTATGTTGGTACGTGTGCTGCCTTTCATGCTACTTTTTGCTTCACGTGAACAGCCACATGTAAACACTTTCCCAACTTTCTAGAGCAGGGCTGTCCAATAGAACTTTCTGAGGTAATGAAAATGCTCGTTACCTACGACAGCAGTCACATGCTGCTTTTGAGCACTTGAAATCAGGCTAGTGTAACTCAGGAACTGAATCTTTTATTTTATTTCACTGTAATTCATTCAAATGCAAATTTCAGTGCCACTTGGCCAAAGTGGTTCTAGAGAGTCATTGTGTTTCTTACAATGGATACATAAAATTTCAATTGTATTGATATATTGTTTTATTTATTGTTCCTCTGTCCTCATTCAAAATGCTTTTCATTTTTGCTATTATAGCAAATACCATATTATGTACAGATATATATATACTCCCATAAAAAATATTGCTTGTATGGTTTTCGTCTTTTGATTTATTTGCTTAACTTCCTGCAAATGAAACTCCAACTGTGTAGTGTTTTGACTGAAATATTCTTTAAAATCCTCAAAGAGCCTCCATCTGTCTCTCTTCTCCTCTTATTCTCCCATTATATACCCTCTGGAGCAGGAACTCTGTCAAGAATCCGGGCCTTCCGTTGCTAAGTCCTCTGCTGGGGCCACTCTCAGCTCTTTTTCTGTGCTTCCTCATCCTCCCTGAGTCATGTTTTAGGGCTCCTTTTCCCCAAGCCAATTTTATCCTTTTATATTGTCCTTTGGAAGCAAAGACACAGGTCATTTTGATTTAAGGGATTTGCTACTAATCCAGACAAAATAGAAAGCACAGGGATGTTCTAAAAGTTCAGAATCTGGACATAATCCACAGATCCGTTCCCAATTCCTCACTCCTGGCCAAGGATGTAGAGGGGCTGCAAACACAGTGTTTGAAGCCGGAGAGATCTGGTGCTACTTGTTCCCCTGAGCAACATCGGCTCACTCTGGTGTTTTCCTTATTTGCCTGCACCTCAGCCTCATACATCACAGTAATCTCCACAAAGAGGATGCCCAAGAAATGCTGCCGAGGCAATATAAACTCAACCCCGTCCATCAGAAAAGATAAACAGGCCACTCTCCAGATCACTTGGATGGTGAATACAGTTTTGAGCAAATCCACTCAAGTTTTCAGGTTAGACAATGTGATGGTTACTACTGTCAACTTGATTGGATCGAAGGATGCAAAGTATTGTTCCTGCATGTGTCCGTGAGGGTGTTGCCAACAGAGATTAACATTTCAGTTAGAGGACTGGAAAAGGCAGACCCATCCCCAGTCTGGGTGGGCACCATCCAATCAGCTGCCAGTAACTGGAATAAAGCAGGCAGAAGAAAGTGGAATGAACAGACTCTCGGAGTCTTCCAGCCTCCATCTTTCTCCCGTGCTGGATGTTTCCTGCCCTTGAACATCAGACTCCAACTTCTTCAGCTTTTGGACTCCTGGACTTAAACCAGTGATTTGCCAGGGCTATCGGGCCTTTGGCCACAGACTGAAGGCTGCGCTGCTGGCTACCCTACTTTTGAGGTTTTGGGACTCGGACTGGCTTCCTTGGTCCTCAGCTTGCAGGCAGCCTATTGTGGGACGTCACCTTGTGATTGTGTGAGTCAGTACTCCTTAATAAACCTCCCCTTCATAAATATACATCTGTCCTATTAGTTCTGTCCCTCTAGGCAACCCTGACTAATACAGACAAGGTCAAAAATTAAGCCAGTACTGAAGGGGCATTACATGGAACTCTAGAATCACACAGCAGTAGGAAGAAACACTTCAGGTTATGGTTCCCCCAAAAAAAGAGATGGGAAGAATAAGGAAATTTATCACTAGATCTCACGAGATAATTCAGTTAGGGAGATACTTTTTAAACTGTGAATAACCACAGGTAAGACAAAGAGAATATTAGGCAG
Organism: Rhinopithecus bieti; assembly: GCF_001698545.2. Lineage (NCBI taxonomy): Eukaryota > Metazoa > Chordata > Mammalia > Primates > Cercopithecidae > Rhinopithecus > Rhinopithecus bieti. The sequence continues at coordinate 2,057,577 of NW_016807772.1, forward strand.
GCAATAAGAATCCATGGCAGATGTCCTTAGAAACAAAGATGGCTTGCTGTAGTTATCAGTTCATAGATATGCCAGTCAGAACAAAGGTCAGGATTATTTCAGGATTTCAGGATTCCCATGCTAGTACCCACAGGCAACTAGGGAAACCGGTATGAGTTAGCCTATAGAAGAGAACAGAGCTTACAGAATGAGAACCCTGATCAAGCCAAACCTGAAGTGCATCTATGTCTGGAATTTTCATTTGTATTATCTTTTTCTCATGGCTGTGGTTCAAAGCCCTGTGGCATTTCTACTGTGAGGCTCCTGGATGGTGAGCTATTCCAGAGAAATCTAGTCTTATAGAGATGAACATTTGACAGAAACTCCCTCTCTCATTATCTGTAAAAACCGAGCATTCATTGTTAGGTATAATAACAATATAGTGGGAACAGGAAGGGAGGTACTGGGAACAAAGTTGAGTCTGCCACTTAATCATTTGATCATTTGAACTTTGCTGGGTGTCAGCTTCCTTATTTACAAAATAAGGATATTAGAACAGATACATGGTTTTAAATTTTAATTTTGACTTAACAACAAGTTTTGAACTTAATTTGACAACATAAACCTTCCCCATAGTTTTCTCCTGAATTAATTGTTACAAGCATGTATTAGTCTGTTATCATGCTGCTAATAAAGATATACCCAAGACTGGGTAATTTATAAAGGAAAGAGGTTTAATGGACTCCCAGTTCCATATGACTGGGGAAGCCTCACAATCATGGCAGAAGGCGAAGGAGAAGCAAAGATACATCTTACATGGCTGCGGGCAAGAGAGCTTGTGCAGAGGAACTCCTATTTATAAAACCATCAGATCTCAGGAGGCTTATTCACTACCATGAGAACAGTATGGGGGAACCACCCTCCTGATTCAATTATTTCCACCTGACCCACCCTTGACACCTGGGGATTATTATAATTCAAGGTGAGATTTGGGTGGGGAAACCATGCAAAGAGTAACAAGCTCAGTAGAGAGTGCAGATGAAAATGGAGGTGCTCTGGTTGAACAGAGGTGGGGCCGGAGCCCATCTACTTAGCTTCCCTACAGCCCCCTAGGGCAGCCTAAAAGCACCTCCAGGGAAGTCCAAGGCACTGGATAACACAGTCTGAGAACCTCTGAACTAGAAGCTCCCTGAGTTCCTAGCTTGGTGGTTAGGAATAGTTAGTGCTGGATATACAGGTAGGTCCTTCAAATTATTCTCAGTCTTCTAGCCTATTGATCTCTCACTTCCATTTGACCTTTAAGCTATATTAATACATGTTTGAGAAAAAGAAAATTAAATAATTTTAACCACAAAAACATTAATTGACCTTAGACATCAGAATATGTTGAGCAAAATAATTGTCTCCAAAAGAGTATTTCAAAAATTAAGTATAGCACCTGACAATGAAAATGTAATATTCCTAGGTTCTGATACACCACAAGGATTACACCCTTTGGGGATCGTTGGGACACTGGTCCAGGTCCCATCTGGGCTCTCCATGATGTCATCAGGGACAATGTCATCAGGGATCCAAGCACTTCCCAGCTCTGCTTCATGTTGTTGGCAGGAGGCCCCTCCTTCTCATCCTTGTATCAGCTGCCTTCTCATCACAAGATGTCTATGTCCCTCTGGGCCCCATCCTCCCCTCCCTACCCACTCTGCCCCAGGCATGAAGAGGAAAGAAGAGTACAGGGCCAAAAACTTGGTCCTTTAGAAAGGGTCTACCTTTTAGGCTGAGAATGGCACTCTCCCCAGAAACATCCACATACATCTCACAGTATCCTAAACCAAAAATGCCCACAGCCCCTTCTCAGGGAAAGGCAGTCAGGGAGAAGGGTGGGGCCAAGATACTGATAATCTGACTGCAGGGACAGTCACAGAGATGATAAAAGAGAAGGCAAAAGAGGAGACTTCAGCCTCAAGGAAGCCTTTGCCTCTACCAGAGGAGCAGGAGGTTGGTGAGGGGAAAAGCTGGAAAAACCAAAAGTAGAGTTTCTCTGCAGATCAAGGGGAGCTTACTCTGATGTTTCTGGTCTGTTCTCTATGGGGCAGAGACTGGTGGGGGGCGGACACGATGGCTCACTCCTAAGGTCTCCTTCCACAGGAAGGCATAGCCCTCAGTTTAGCCTCAGCTTTCCCCTAGGAAATTTATCTCAGTCTTTCCCTCCTCCCTTTCAACCACTGCTGAGTTCCTCCATCCCCCAGGTTTTACCAGGGCAGGCCCCATGTTGACCACCCGCAACGGACTGAATGTGCCCCTCAAAATTGATGTGCTGAAATCGAATCCCCAATGTGATGGTATTAGGAAGTGGAATCTTTGGGGTGTGATTAGATCATGAGGGTGGAACCCTCATGAATGGGATTAGTGCCCTAATAAAAGGGACCCCAGAGAGCTCTCTCATCTTCTTTCTATCATGTGAGGATACAGCAAGAAGCCTGCAAACCAGAAGAGAGCCCTCACCAGACCCCAACCATACTGCCACCCTGATCTCAGACTTCCAGCCTCCAGAACTGTAAGATATAAATTTCTGTGGTTTATAAGCCACCCAGTCTATGGCACCTTGTGATAGCACCCCAAACTGACACTAACCTATGGTCAATAACACCGCCTGAGGCTGAATGAGAGGCCTGCCAAACTCAAGCCTTCAGTATTAGGAAGCCCATTGTGCCCCACACCCAGGCCACGCCTTCACACAACCGGTATCAGAAATAAAGATGCTTTTCCTTTATCATCTGCCCTCCTCCTTTATTTTATCTGTGAATTGATTCTGAACTTGGGCAGTGAAAAGAGAGATGTTGTTTATTGGATTTCTCCTCTCCACATCTAAACAGTGCCTAAAATAGAGGGAGAGCTTGATACTTTGTCAAATGAAAAATATACCGGATCCTTCCTCTAGGACAAGAACAGTGAATTATCGTAGTATTCGTGTTACTAATGAGACGCCTAGCACAGTACCTGGAATTTGTAATTGAATGATACACATTCCAGCTCAGATTCTGGCACAGTATAAAGGAGAGAAGTCAGCAGCTAGAAAAGTTTTTCTCTCATGGCTTCTGGTCATAACGGTGAGGTAGGAAAATAATTACCAAGAACATAAAAGCCTGGCTGTGAGAATATTCCTCAATGGCAGAAGCCCCTTCTTGTGTTCTTATTAAAAGGCAGGACTGACCCTTGTGCAGTAGACAAATGATAATGTCAAGCTTTTGTTTTGTGTAATGTTTGATTTGGGGCTCCAATTTGTCTCATGAAATGTCTGAATGTGCAGTAATACCCATCTTAATGAAGTTCTAAGTTGATTTTACAAAGCAATGATAAGAATATTATTGGATGCAAAAATACAAAACTCTCATATTCAGACATATTATAGAAAAGTAGTTGAAAATAGGACATCAGCAGAAACTGCTATTTATACCATTCAGTGCCAGGAGAATGCCATTCCAGCTCTGGACTGATTCTCTCCAGATCCCTTGAACACAAAGGAAATGGATAAACTAACCCACTGCAAGTTTGAGGTTCTCTGTTACTTGCATCTAATCCTAATGCATATATAGGTGAGTCTTTATAGTCACATTTAATCTACATGGGCTCTGGACTCCTACAAATCTAGGTTTGAATGCAGGCTGTACATTAATTAATAGTTATAAAAGTGGGCAAGTTACTAAGGCTCTCCACATCTCAGGTATTTCGTCTGTAAAATAGAATGAAAGTGTACATTTCTTATAGTAGGATTAAATGTAATAATGCAACCAAAGCACTTGATACAGTGGAATGAGTGAATGCTAAATAAATGTTAGCTATTAGAATTAATGTTGATGGGGATGAATAATATTAACTACTGTAATTGGCCAAAGTGAAGGCACTTTCAACCTTAGCTTTGCATTGGGTGATTTTTATATTTGTCCTAAACCATCTTAAATTTAATCTATGGGTCGACTAAAGTCTCAAGACAAAACAGCTACTCTTTCCACAGCAATAATGCAATTTACATTCCTTTTGTAATATTTAATGGATTTTAAGGTGGTTTGAAAATAGGCAGAGGTTTCAATGATGTTAGGCTGTTCTGACTGACAGCTAAGGCCCGTGGAACTCTGTTACAAATTCTCTTAGCAATTGCACTTGAATTACCTCAGCAGGAAATTTGCTTGCTTGGTTATGGGGAAATGGTTGAACTCAAACATAAAAGGTTAAATGAAAATCCACATAATAAACTACAATCATTGACTTTCAGATAGATAAGGCCAGGAAATTAAGGTGGTTAGCAAAAGGAGGCATTGTTCTATACACGAGGAAAATCTGTACCTGCCAAATGAAATGCAACTGTGTCAGCTTCAAGATCTCCTGGGCTTTCTCTGTAAATGACAGAGACAACTCCCAAAACAGGAGGGCTTGACAATGCTCAAAACCAAATGAAAATATCATTACTCTGGAACAACTAAGAGATGCAAAGACACCAATGGAAGAATGTAGGTTCAGAAACCACTTTTTCAGTTACATGTAGATATTTAAAATACATAAAAAGAGGTCAGCCCCGTGGCTTATGCCTCTAATCCTAGCACTTTGGGAGGCAGAGGTGGGTGGATTATTTGAGGTCAGGAATTTGAGACCAGCCTGGTCAACATGATGAAAGCCCCATCTCTACTAAAAACACAAAAATTAGCCAGGCACGGTGGTGGGAGCCTGTAATCCCAGCTACTTGGGAGGCTGAGGCAGGAGAATTGCTTGAACCTGGGAGGCGGAGGTTGCAGTGAGCCGAGATTGAGCCATTGCACTCCAGCCTGGGCAACAGAGCAAGACTCTGTCTTAAAATTAATGAATTAATTAATTAAAATAAAATATATAAAAAGAAAGCTCAATAATTTATCATGATTCACATTCATAGTAGTTTTGATAAACTGACCATGCAATCCTCCGCAAGAATCCACAAGGAAGAAATTCCCATAAGACTGAGTTAACGTCCAAGCAAATTGACTCTTCCTGGACAAATGCATCACACTCTTTAGGTATTAATTCCAGAGTGGAAAATGTACAAACAACCTCAAATCAATGATAGTGACTCCTTGAAGCTCTATGTTAAGAAGAACAAGGTTGCAATGGCTTCTCCCAACTCTGGAGGAAAAAATGGTGTGATAGACCAACGGTATCTTCTGCAAGTTCAGGATAGGGATGATTGGTTTATGTGCTAACTGTACTTCATGTTCTCAATCTCCAGTACTGCCCTTCTGGTCCTGCTGGACCCTATGTCCCAGATATCACAGTTGAACATCTGCTTTCATTCTCTGGACCTGGTCACACCAGTATTTAAATGAAGAGACAGCATATTCATCACTTGCCAGTGATACAAACCCAATTCCAACCAGCTGAAGCACAAAAAATAGGAACTGTTGGTTCACTTAACTATGAAGTCCAGGGGTGCCACTGGTGTCCAGCACAGCAAGATTCAGAAGCTGCATCATGTCGCCAGGGATCCATTTCTCTCTCTTTCTTTGTCTCTTAGAAAGGCTTTCTGACTGTTTGCGGTGGCTCATGCCTGTAATCCCAGAACCTTGGGAGCCCGAGGCAGGCAGATCACTTGAGGTCAGAAGTTCATGACCAGCCTGGCCAACATCACGAAACCCTGTCTCTACTAAAAAATACAAAAATTAGCTGGGCCTGGTGTCACGCGCCTGTAATCCCAGCTACTGGGGAGGCTGAGGCAGGAGAATCGCTTGAACCCAGGAGGTGGAGGTTTCAGTGAGCTGAGATCGTGTCACTGCACTCCAGCCTGGGCAACAGAATGAGACTCTGTCTCAAAATAAATAAATAAATAAAATAAAAATAGAAAGGCTTTCTATAGAGAAGGCAGGATGGCCACCAGCAATGCCAGACTCACATCTCCCCACCTCAGCAACCACAGTGGAAGGTACACATTTTTTTCTAATAGCCCTTAGGAAATAAAAATTCCCAGGTAGGACTCTAACTGTCCCTGACTCCCTTACATGTAAATACTGAAACTGATCACTAAAGCCAAGAGGGCTGCATACTGTGATTGGCAGTATTTAGTTTTCATGTCTACCCAGCTAGCTAAGAGAGGCAGGCCAGAATAAGCACCCTCTGATAACTGATGCATGTGGAAAGCATTCTCCACAGTGAGAGGGCTCTATTTCCAGAAGGAAGGGGGAACCAGCCTCCCCCACATCCTGGCCAGTTCTTGCCAAATGTTATCATTAGGATCTGGTATCCTGTCCCATATCCCCAAGCAAGTATATGGGGGCCTAATGTGCTGATAGATTTCTCTGTTCCTGTCTGCCTGCCTTGGTTTCTCAACTCTGTGAATAGAACACAACTTCTTGTAAGATTTCCCTCCCCTAACAAAGTTCAAGTGTTTTGTGTCCTATCTCCTACATCATATATTTGATGCTAGGTCCTACCTGCTGTTCTGGCTTCTTCCCAGTGACTACATTTGAATTTTAAGAGGGACTGGCCCCACCCCATGCCAGAGAAAGGGATTAAGCATAGTGAAGTGGGGAAAACTTTTGACTTAGAGCCAGCTATATCTGGGTTCAAATTCTGATACTTCTACTTTCTAGCCATTTGGCCTTGGACTAATTATAGGCATACCTTGGAGTGATTGCAGTTTTGGTTCCAGATCACCTCAATAAGGCAAAATTTTTTTTTTTTTTTTTGGTTTCCCAGTGCATAACAAAGTTATGTTTACACTAATACTGTACCCTATTAGGTGCAATGATTATGTCAAAAAATTGTACATACCTTAATTAAAAATACTTTGTTGCTAAAAAATGCTACAAATCATGTGAGCCTTCAGCAAATTGTGATCTTTTTGCTGGTGTAGGGTCTTGCTTGTTGATGGCTGCTGACTGATCAGGGTGATGGTTGCTGAAGGATGAGGTGGCTATGGCAATTTGTTAAAATAAGACAACAATGAAGTTTGCCACATTGATCAACTCTTCCTTTCACAAATGATTTCTCTGTAGCATGCAATGCTGTTTGATAGCATTTTACTCACAGTAGAACTTCTTTCAAAACCCAAGTTAATCCTCTCAAACCCTTCACTGCTTTATCAATTAAGTAATGTTCTAAATCCTTTGGTGTCATTTCAACAATGTTCACAGCATCTTCACCAGGAGTAGATTCCATCCCAAGAAAGCAGCTTCTTTGCTCATCCATAAGAAGCAGCTTCACAGCCATTCAAATTTTATCATCAGACTATAGCAATTCAGTCTCATCTTCAGGATCCACTTCTAATGCTAGTTCTCTTGCTGTTTCCATCACATCTGCAGTGACGTCTTCTACTGAAGTCTTGAACCCCTCCAAGGCATCTGTGAGAATTGAAGTCAACTTATTCCAAACTCCTGTTAAGGTTGATATTTTGACCTCCTCTCACAAATCACAGATGTTCTTAATGGCATTGAGAATGGTGAATACTTTCCAGAAGATTTTTAATTTACTTTGCCCAGATCCATCAAAGTAATCACTATTTATGGCAGCTATAGTCTTACAAAATATATTTTTAAAGAATAAGATTTGAAAGTTGAAATTACTCCTTGATCCATGGGCCACAGAATAGCTGTTGTTTCAGCAAGCATGAAAATAGCATTAATCTCCTTGTATTTCCATCAGAGTTCTTGGGTAAACTAGAGGAATTGTCCATGAACAGTAATATTTTGAAGCGAATCTTTTTTTTTTGAGCAGTACGTCTCAACAGTGGGCTTAAAATATTCAGTAGACTTGGCCGGGCGCGGTGGCTCAAGCCTGTAATCCCAGCACTTTTGGATGGGGAACGGCCGAGACGGGAGATCACGAAGTCAGGAGTTTGAGACCATCCTGGCTAACACCGGTGAACCCCGTTCTACTGAAAAATACAAAAAGTAGCCCGGGCGAGGTGGCTGGCGCCTGTAGTCCACTACTCGGGAGGCTGATGGCAGGGAATGGCGTAACCCGGGAGGGCGGAGCGTTGCAGTGAGCTGAGATCCGGCCACTGCACGCCAGCCGGGGCAGAGCAGACTCGTCTCAAAAAAAAAAAGAAAAAAAATTCAGTAGACTTATAATCCCAGCACTTTAGGAGGCCGAGGCGGGCAGATCACCTGAGGTCAGGAGTTCAAGACCAGCCTGGCCACATGGCAAAACCCCGTCTCTACTAAAAATACAAAATTATCCAGGTGTGGTGATGGGTGCCTGTAATGCCAGCTGCTTGAGAGGCTGAGGCAGGAGAATCGCTTGAACCTGGGAGGCGGAGGTTGCAATGAGCTGAGATCGTGCCACTGCACTCCAGCCTGGGCGACAAGAGCAGAACTCTGTCTCAAAAAAAAAAGAAACAAAACAAAAATATTCAGTAGACCATGCTGTAAACAGATGTGCTGTCATCCAGCCTTTGTTTTTTCATGTATAGAGCACAAATGGTGTAAATTTAGCATAATTCTTAAGGGCTCTAGGAATTTCAGAATGGTAAATTAGCACTGGCATCAACTTAAAGACACCAGTGGCATTAGCCCCTAACAGGAGAGAGAGTCAGCCTCTTCTTTGAAGCTTTCAAGCCAGGCATTAACTTCTCCACTTTAACTATGAAAGTCCTAGATGTCATCTTCTTCCAATAGAAGGCTGTTTGGTCTACACTGGAAATCTGCCGTTTAGCCACCTTTATCAGTGATCTTAGTTAGATCTTCTGGATAACTTGCCGCAGCTTCTACATCAGCATTTGCTGCTTCTCCTTGCACTTTTATGTTATGGAGGTGGCTTCTTTCCTTAAACCTCCTGAACCAACCTCTACCGTCATTATTCTTTTCTTCTGCCGCTTCCTCGCTTCTCTCAGCCCTCAAAGAATTGAAGAGAGTTAAGGCCTTGTTCTGAATTAGACTTTGGCTTAAGGAAAAGTTGTGGCTGGTTTGATCTTGTATCCAGACCACTAAGACTTTCTCCATGTCAGCAACAAGGCTGTTTTGCTTTTTTATCATTTGTGTGTTCATTGGAGCAACACTCTTAATTTCCTTCAAGAACTTTTCCTTCGCATTCACAACTTCACTGTTTGGTACAAGAGGCCTACCTTTCGACCTATCTCAACTTTCAACGTGCCTTCCTCACTAAACATAACCATTTCTAGCTCTTGATTTAAAGTGAGAGACATGTGACTACTCCTTTCACTTGAACACTGAGAGGACTTTGTAGGGTTAATTGGCTTAATTTCAATATTGTTGCATCTCAGGGAATAGGGAGGCCTGAGGAGAAGGAGGGAGATGGGGAACAACCAGTCTGCGGAGCAGTCAAAGTGTACAATATTCATTCACTAAGTTCACTGTCTTATATGAGCATGCTTGGTGGCACCCCAAAACAATTAAAATAATAATATCAAAGATCACAGATCACCGCAACAGATATAATAACAATAAAAGAGTTTAAAATGCTGCTTGAACTACCAAAATGTGACACAGAGACATGAAGTAAGCACATACTGTTGGGAAAATGGTGCCAATAGACTTGCTCCACGCAGGATGGCCACAAACCTTCAATTTGCAAAAAACAAAATATGTGCGGAGCGTACCAAAGCACAACACAATAAAACAAGGTGTGTCTGTATTTAACCTCTCTGAATATATGCATTTCTTCATTCACAAAATGGGATTAAGCAAGTTAAGGTAGGGACACCCCAAGTGTCAGCTCTGACCCCTGTCCCCAAGCCCTTCAGCCTTCTAGGATCATCCTTCCTTTTAATATTAAAGGGAAAAACACCTGCCAAATATGTAATGTTCTCATTTGTTCAAGAAAAAAGATACATTTACACATGATGTTTTTTCCCTTTCCCTATTCTTCATATCGTCTGAACTTTTTTTTTTTTTTTTTTTTTTTTGAGACGAAGTCTCGCTCTGTCGCCCAGGCTGGAGTGCAGTGTCCGGATCTCGGTTCACTGCAAGCTCCGCCTCCTGGGTTCACACACTTCAGCCTTCTGAGTAGCTGGGACGACAGGCACCCACCACCATGCCCGGCTAATTGTTTGTATTTTCAGTACAGACAAGGTTTCACCGTTAGCCAGGATGGTCTTGATCTCTTTACCTCGTGATCCGCCCGTCTTGGCCTGGAATTACAGGTGTGACATCTGAATTTTTTTACCTTGTGTGTTACCTTTAAAATAAAAATAAAAGAATAAAAGTTCAATATTATTCTACACTGGCTGACCCCTTCACTTCACATACTGCAGCTCAAGGCACAGTGGTCACCCTTCACCTTCATGGATTCTCAAGGACATGTGCTTGTTCCGGTCAATGCTTGTGCGGATTTCCCACCTCCACGTAATTCTCAGAACTGCCCTGGATCTCACCTCCTGTGGCAGTTCTATTCTCCCAACCCAGGGTCACCTGAAACATGCCATGCCGCCAGTTTCTTCTTTAATTCTCTTTCCTCAAAGTACAACTAACACAAGTGTGTATTGCAGAATCCACTGAAGATTGGAGGTAATGGGATATGGGCACATCACAATGCAGCCAACAGTTTTAAATGAACATGAGGTGCACAGGATGCTAGAGCCACGCAGACACTGCCACCTCAGCAAGTGCTCACTGGTCATCCTTGCTCATCAGACCCTGGGCTTCCTCCACGTTTGCAGGTTCTTGCCCACATCCCCTCATCTGGCCATCTCCAACCTCCCTGAAAGTTGTTACTCATTTCTCAGGGAAAGTCCAGCCGATGGGGATAATTTATTTTTTTTGATTTTTAATTTTAATTTTTGTAGGTACACACTAAGTGTATACATGTATGGGTGCATGAAATGTTTCGATACAGGCATGCAATGCATTGCAATCACATCATGTAAAGTGGGGTATCCATCCCCTCAAGCATTTGTCCTTTGTGTCACAAACAATCCAGTTATACTCTTATCGTTATTTTAAAATGTACAATTAAATTATTACTGACTATAGTCACCCTGTTGTGCTACCAAATAAGAGGTCTTATTCATTCTTTCTATTTTTTTTAATATCCATTAACCATCCCCACCTCCCTCTACCCCACTCTCCCACTACCCTTCCCAGTTTCTAGTAACCCCTTGTATTCTCCATGTTCATGAGTTCAATTGTTTTGATTTTTAGATCTCACAAATAAGTAAGAACATGCAATGTTTGTTTTTCTATGCCTGGCCTATTTCGCTTAACATAATGATCTTCAGTTCCATCCATGTTGTTGCAAAGGACAGGATCTCGTTCTTTTTACGGCTGAATAGTACTCCTTTGTGTATAAATAGCATATTTCCTTATCCTTTCATCTGCTGAGGGACACTTAGGTCGCTTCCAAATTTTGGCCACTTTGAACAGTGCTGCAACAAACAAGGAGTCCTGATATCTCTCTGATATACTGATGTCCTTTCTTTGGGGTGTATACTCAGCAGTGGCATTGCTGCATCATATGGTAACTTCATTTTTAGTTTTTTGAGGAACCTCCAAACTGTTCTCCATGGTGGTTGTACTAATTTACATTCCCACCAACAGTGTATGAGGGTTCCCTTTCCTCCACATCCTCGCCAGCATTTGTTGTTGCCTGTCTTTTGGATAAAATCCATTTTAACTGGAGTGAGATGATATCCTGGTATCCCAGGAGCACATTGTAAGAGAAGGCACCACACGCAGAAGAGGGGAGCAAGACCAACTTCTTGCAACCAAGTCAGGGACTCCATACACTTTTTAATTTGCATTTCTCTGACAATCGATGATGTTGAGCAACTTTTCACATGCCTGCTTGCCATTTGTATGTCTTCTGTTGAGAACTGTGTATTCAAATCTTTTACCTATTTTTAAATCACATTATTAGATTTTTTTTCCTATAAAATTGTTTGAGCTCCTTATGTACTCTGGTTATTAATCCCATGTTAATGTTAATGTTTGCAAATATTTTCTCCCATTCTGTGGGTTGTCTGTTCACTTTGTTGATTGATACCTTTGCTGCACAGAAGCTTTTTAACTTGATGTGATCCCATTTGTCCATTTTTACCTTGGTTGCCTGTGTTTGTGGGGTATTACTCAAGAAACTCTTGACAAGACCAATGCCCTGGAGAGTTTCCCCAATGTTTTCTTGAAGCAGTTGCATAGTGTGAAGTCTCAGATTTAAGTGTTTAATCCATTTTGATTTGATTTTTGTATATGGTGAGAGATAAGGGTCTAGTTTCATTCTTCTGCATATGGATATCTAGTTTTCCCAGCACCATTTATTAAAGACATTGTCTTTTCCCCAATGTAGGTTCTTGGCATCTTTGTAGAAGGGGATGGTTCATTGTTGTTCTACTGCCTGGTAACAACTCAAGTGACAGAGCCTGGAAATGGGACCCATAAGTACATTGTAAGAAAAGACACCACACCCAGAGGAGGGGGGCAACCCCAGCTTCTTGTACTCCAGGTGGCGGATTTGAACTTTTTGCATTCATGCAATTCAGGGAAGCATCTTGTTTATCACCCTTGAAATTGCCATTTGGAGAAAGCATCTTAAAAGACCACCTGAGCAGTTTTTTAGAGTCAGTGGATTAGTCCATTCTCACACTGCTAATAAAGACATACCTAACACTGGCTAATTTATAAAGGCAAGAGGTTTAATTGACTCAGGAAACTTGTGGAGGCCTCAGGAAACTTACAATCACTGCAGAAGGCACCTCTTCACAGGGTGGCAGGAGAGAGAATGAGTGCCCAGTGAAGGAGGAAGACCCTTATAAAATCATCAGCTCTTAAGAGAACTCACTACCATGAGAAGAGGATGGGGAAAGCCACTCCCATGATCCCATTATCTCCACCTGGTCCGTCTCATGACACATGGGGATTATGGGAACTACAATTCAAGATGAAATTTGGGTGGGGACACAGCCAAACCATATCAGTCAGACACCTTGGGAAGAAATCCAAATGAATTTGCTGAATGATGATTGGGTGAAGCAGTTCAATTATGTGCAGCCTTTAATATAGCAGGGTATTTTTAAAAACCTCAATTTCAAGTTACTAAAAATGGATGAGACAAGATGATTGTAAGGAGTTTAAATAAAAGCAGTGGAGAAGCAGTGTCATCACCACACCCACCTAAATCAAAAGAAAGCCAGGCTCCCAATCAGGTTGGTCATTAGCATCCCCAGGGGAGGATTTAAATATGCAAATTCAGGGACCCTAACCCAGACCTGCTGGGTTTCATTCTCCTGGACACCAGTCTTCAATTTCTCAGCTCCTGAACTCCCTAAAACAATTACATTAAACTATATCAGCCCTCAACACATGTTAAATTTGGCATCTAAACTTTTTCAACATTAGTTAAATTCACTGCAGAAAACATAATTTCTGGTATATTATTAACGTTAACACTTTAAAATAAAATTATTACAATAGTCTCTTAAGTGTGTCTAATGGTTTACAAATGCCATACCAAGGTCACATCTGCCATCATCCATTGTTAAAAATATATAAAGACATTTTGAACAATGAGAAAATGTATGTTGGTCTTGTTTCTCCTTGAACTTGTATTTCCATTCCATGTCCCTTGCAAAAAAATTATCTAAATATTTATATCGATTTATGCTTGTATATCTTTCTCTCTCTCTTTTTTTTTTTTTTTCTTTAAGACAGAATCTTACTCTGTCTCCCAGGCTGAATTACAGTGATGTGATCTCGGCTCGCTGCAACCTCAGCCAGCTAATTTTTGTATTCTTTAGTAGAGATGGGGTTTCACCATGTTGGCCAGGCTGGTTTTGAACTCCTGGCCTCAAGTGATTCAACTGCTTTAGCCTCCCAAAGTGCTGGGATTACAGGAGTGAGTCACCACGCCCAGCCGCTTGTACGTCTTTCATTGATTACCTTATAATATAATTCTACCACAAAAATTGTATATAAATTGTCATTTTAATTTTAAATTTTCCTATAAATGGGAATCTAAGTGTTAAAAAATCTCTTTTTGATTGAATTACTGTCATTATTAGTGCACAGATTATCTAAAAATAAATAGATCACAAGTGTTGCAAAATGCCAAGCATAAAACGTAAAATACTACCTGAAACCTCTTAGGGAAATGAATAGGGCATATTTTTAAAAAATTAATGTTGGTATTTCTAGTAATAATTAATTGCATCATTAGATTCAATAAATGATTTATTTAAATAAATAAAATTTAAATAATTTATTTAAACAAATAATTGTGTAGTTAAATATGGCATTAGTAATTAGGCTAATTAGTATTTATGGATGAAATAAGGTTCCTCATTGTATTTCTTTTTTCTTTCTTCTTTTAAGGGTTTTAAAAATTTTACAATTGACACATAATTATATATACTTATGGGGTACAATATAATGTTTCAATGCATGCATAAATTGTGTAATGAGCAGATTAATTATACACGTAAACTCTAAAAGAATTGGTTCTCATATGTAAGTACTTGGAGAACAATGGAGTTTTTTTTTTTTTTAATTTATTTTTATTATACTTTAAGTTCCAGGGTACACGTGCATAACGTGCAGGTTTGTTACATATGTATATTTGTGCCATGTTGGTGTGCTGCACCCATCAACTCGTCAGCACCCATCAATTCATCATTTATATCATGTATAACTCCCCA
>NW_016807772.1:2073508-2109232 GCF_001698545.2 Rhinopithecus bieti
TTTTTTTTTTTTTTTTTTTTTTGGCAGAAAGTAGTTGTTTTCAGTTTATAGAGAGACTTCTAGTTTTAGAGCCAGGATCTGGAAGAAGACATGAATCTAGAGAAATGAGCTGGCACTCAGGACTGCTTTTGTACAGGGGACATTTGCCAATCTGGAAAAAAAGGTTGAGTGGCTGAGTGTGCTACTGATAACCTCTCAAGGATGAGAGTTTTTTAAAAGCCGAAGACAGGGTCAGTCCAGTGTTCTGATAACATATATTCCCAATCCCACTTTGAGTAGAGATCCTGAAGAACTGCGCTCTGAGTGTAAAGGTAAACGGAAGTAAGTTGGCCCTCACCCAGAATGCAGCCTCGTTTTACATTATCCAGAGGGCTCCAAAGTTACAATCAATATATACTTTGAAGGTCTGCTCTAGTATTTTCTATCATCCCGTGTTCCCAGATTGCTAAGTCCACGCATGTGATACAGAAACAAACAAAACTTGTCTCAGGAGAAACATCTCCCAGCCTTCATTATTTCTATAATTTTTAAAAATAAGATGTTTAGGACACAAAAATGACTGGGCACATGAAAAAGATAAAACACCATGAGCAAGAACCAGCAGAAATTAGAGACCACAGAAACAGACCCAGAGAGACTCCAGATTCAAACAGACAAAAGACACAGACTATAAAGCAGCTATGTTTATTATGTTCAAAGAAATAAAAGAAAAGCTTCAAATTTTTGGCAAAGATCTATAAGCTGTAAAACTGACATCACGGATTTGAAAAACCACCAAATAGAAATTATAAAACTGAAAATACAAGGCCCAATTTAGAACTCAATGGCCAAATTTAACAGCGGTTTAGACAAAGCAGCAAAGGTTTGTGAGCTAAAAATATGTACAAGAATAAAATGTCCAGAATGCATCACGGAGAGGCAAAAGGTTGAAAATAGAAGAGACAAGATAAGACACACAGGATACAGTGAAAAGTTCTAATAGATATTCAATGGCAGTGACACAGAGGAAATCAATAAGCCACGCATAGAATAAAGACATATCATAGTGAAACTGGAAATTTTCTTAAATAGAATAAGAAAATTCCCCAACCTGAAGATAGTCACAATTTATCAAATTTTAAAAGCCTATCAATTACAATTTTTAAAAAAATTCTAGAAGTTTCCAAATGTCACCTCATTTTAAGGAGCTGCATACCCAGTCCATTGTTTATCTATTATTGCAACATGTTCCTTCCTTTCTTTTCATTTTCTTTAGTTATTTTGTTTATTCATTTGTTTGTTGTCTTGTCTCTCTCTGTTCCAATCCTCAACTTTAACCTCCAAACAGGCAGAGACCATGCCTACCTTGTTTTCCATGTGATATGGTTTGGCTGTGTCCCCACCTAAATCTCACCTTGAATCATGTTCCCATAATTCCCACGTATTGTGGGAGCGACTTGGTGGGAGATAATTGAATCATGGGGTCGGTTTCTCCTGTACTGTTCTCGCAATAGTGAATAAGTCTCACAAGATCTGACAATTTGTTGAGGGGAAACCTGTTTCACTTGGTTCTCATTCTCTCTCTTGCCTGCTGCCATGTAAAACATGCCTTTCACCTTCTGCCATTATTGTGAGGCCTCCCTAGCCACGTGGAACTGTAAGTCCAATTAAACCCTTTTTCCTGTATAAATTACCCAGTCTCTGGTATGTCTTTATCAACAGCGTGAAAACAGACTAAAAAGACATGGTATTTCTAGAGAATATACAGTGCCTGGCTTCAGACTGGGCCTGGGCTGAGCCAGTATCTGGTGACACCTGGGGTGGAGACAAAAGGGGATCCTCACTCTCAGAGTCATGCATGTACATAATAAGAATAAAGCCTAAAAAATTACAACCAGGGGAAAGTCACCTATTTCCTATCAACCTGGGAATTTGATTGGCAAGAATTTTCTAATCAGCAATATTGGACACAGCAGAAGGTAATAAAGCAAATTTTAAAATTATGAGGCGAAAGAATGTTCAACCTAAAATTCTATACACAGCCAGCATTTAAATGGGAGGATAAAATACTTTCTTGAACATGAAAGGATTCAGGAAGTTTTTATCATCCTCAGCTCCTTTCCAAAAGAATTACTTGAGAACGTATTTCAACAAAATGAAAGTTTGCTGTAGGGAAGAAAAAACAAACGACAAAAAAGATAAGGCACAAAAATCCTTAGGCAGAAAGATGGCTAATTATGTCTAATGAAATGCACTGTAAAAATTCCTGAATCTAGAATTGAAACCCCAGATGATTTCCATATGGTAGGAGATAGGAGGAAGCGGGAAATAAAACTTTTCTAAGGCTTTTATCTTATTATTTGGGAAGGTGTAGCTACAGCTTAACTCTAGACATTGAGAGGAGAATGTGTTCAAATAAGTGTGCTATATATTTAGTAGTAACTATTAGAACAATAGAAATATTATGGATAATTTTAAAAGCACAAATAGAAAAAAGAAACAGAAAAATTGATCCAACAGAAATCGTTTGTGTCTATACTTAATATTAATTCATATGAATTTTCTTAAAGCCTAATATGATATGCACCAAATATTTTACCTTGGAGAGGAGAAGACAATTGAAAGAGGGGAAGGGAATATAAGAATGAAAGGAGAATTTAAATTTTGCTTCTCCATATACTTCTGATTTGTTTTCAAATAATCGTGTGTTCATTTATTACATATGTAATTTCTAAGCAATGAAGTTTTTTAATCCAATAAAATCCTAATGGAAATTATTTTATTTTCTTTTCTTTCCTTCTTTCCTTTTGCTTTCTTTGTATTTAGTAAAATTATTTTGAAGTTCATTTGGAAAAATAATAGGAAAGCATGAGAGAATAAAATATCATGTACTGTTTATCAAATGAGTAAAGATGTACTGTTTATCTAGACTAGGCACGATGGCTCAGGCCTGTAATCCCAGCACTTTGGGGGGCTGAGGCGGGCAGATCACTTGAGGTCAGGAGTTCAAGACCAGCCTGTCCAACATGGCAAAACCCTGTCTCTACTAAAGAGCCAAAAAAAAATTGTCATGCATTGTGACACATGCCTATAATCCCAGCTACTTGTGAGGCAGGAGAATCGTTTGAACCTGGGAGGTGGAGGTTACAGTGAGCTGAGATCATGCCACTGCACTCTAGCCTGGGCAACAGAGTGAGACTCTGTCTCCAAACAAACAAACAAACAAAACAAAAATAAACAATTCCAGTAACATTACAAAGGAGAGATTAAATGGAGACTCCTACATTGCTGGGTATAGGGAAGAAAGCCATATATGGACAGAAATTATTTGCGAATAATTTTGGCAATATGTATCAGTGGTCATTTTTTAGATCAAGTTCTTTCATTATAATTCCACACTTTACAACCCATCTTAAAGAAACAAAATTAATATAGAGACTAATTATTAAAACAGACATTTATCCCCATAAATATGCTTAATATCAAGTTACAAATGCTCTAAATGTAAACGTTCAGAAGTTGTAAATTATAGCATACTTATAAGATACAATATCATGTAAGCATGAATAATTTTTATTGCAAGCAATTTTAATAAAATTTAAAATATGTAAATTCTGATAGATTTTAAAACTCAGAAGATGCAAAATTGGATACATATTGCTTGATTATAATGGATTGAAAAAGCTTGAGGGTATTGAGTCAAAATGGCTAAGCACTCACAAATATTTTTTCTGTTCCAACCAGTATCTCTAAAAATAACAGGAAACATTTTTTTTTTATTGTTGGCTTATTAGTCCATTATCACACTGCTGTAAAGATACTACCAGAGACTAGGTGTTTTAGAAAGGAAAGAGGTTTAACTGACTCACAGTTCTGCATGGCTGGGGAGGCCTCAGGAAACTTATTGTGATGGAAGTCAAAAGGGAAGCAAGGCATGTCTTCCCACTGCAGCAGGAGAGAGAGAAGGAGAAACAGAGAGAGAGACACAGAAAGAGAGGGCACACACTGGGCACAGTTGCTCATGCCTGTAATCCCAGCACTTTGGGAAACCGAGGTGAGTGGATCACTTAAGGCCAGGAGACCAGCCTGCCCAACATGGTGAAACCCCATCTGTACTAAAAACACAAATATTAGCTGAGTGTGGTGGCTCATGCCTGTAATCTCCGCTACTCTGGAGGCTAAGGCAGGAGAATCACTTGAACCAAGGAGTCAGAGGTTGCAGTGAGCTGAGATCTTGTCACTGCACTCCAGTTCAGGCGACAGAGTAAGACTCTATCTCAAAAAAAAAAAAAAAAAAAAAAAAAAAAAAAAAAAAAAGAGGGAGAGAAAGAGAGCACACAAAGGAAACTGCTACTTCCAAAACCATCAGATCTTGTGAGAACTCACTCACTATCACAGAACAGCATGGGAGAAACTGCCCCCATAATCCAGTCACCTCCCACCAGGTCCCTCCCTCCACACATGGGGGTTATAATTCAAGATGAGATTTGGGTGGCGACCCTGAGCCAAACCATATCAGTTGGTAAGATGGAATTCATAACACAATGGAAAGGGGGCATGCTAGCATCAGATCAGATATTTTAAGTCATCCTTAAAACAGAAAAAGCAGAGAAGACCACATTGACAAAAGAAATTACATTCTAAAACATGTTCAGGAAGAAATTGTGCCAATGTAGAAATGGCTCCTGGTGTCCCAGCAGGAGGGAGTCAAGGACAGCCATGGGGCCATTGTAATAACCCACTCCTGGTCACCAAGCTGATAGGTTCCTCCTCTCTGCCTACGTGCACCAAGAAGTAGGCTTGTAGGCTTGCTCACCTCAGGCTGGAACAGGGACTGTAGCACTTGGGGGCACACAGAAGGGAAGCGCCTGGGGCTTTGGCAACATCCAGAGGAAACAGGGAGCCCCTAACCCTCCAGGTTAAGCTCCTGGCATTCCCTACTCCTTGCCAGGACTCTGACTCACCCACAATTCCAGAAGTTAAAAACAAAGAACATCCATAAGCAGGCAAAACCAGCTTTTTCTTTGTTTTTTTCTACATAGCAAAATTTCAAACATATGCAAATTAAAGATAATATTACGAAGCTACCACCCTTTATCCAGTAACTTCAACAACTATCAGCATTCTGCCACTCCTTGTTTTACATATATCACCATTACAACCTTTCATTTTCTTCCAGAGTATTTTGTCTTTTTTTTTTTTTAATTTTCATTCATTTTTAAAATTATTATTTCAATAGGTTTGGGGGGAACAGGTGGTATTTGATTACATGAATAAGTTATTTAGTGGTGATTTCTGAGGTTTTGGTGCACTCATCACCCAAGCAGTGTACACTGTACCCATTGTGTAGTCTTGTATCCCTCACCCCCCTCCCACTCCTCCCTTTAGTCCCCAGAGTCCATTATATCACCCTATGCCTTTGCGTTCTCATAGCTTAGCTCCCACTTATAAGTGAGAACATACAATATTTGATTTTCTATTCCTGAGTTACTTCCCTTAGAATAATGGTCTCCAACTCCATCTAGGTTACTATAAATGCCATTATTTCATTCCTTTCTCACATGTTCTTTATCCATTCGTTTGTTGATGGGCATTTAGGCTGCTTCCATATTTTTGTGATTGTGAATTGTGCTGCTATAAACATGCATGTGCAAATGTCTTTTTCATACAATGACTTCTTTTCCTCCGGGTAGATACCCAGTAGTGGGATTGCTGGGTCAAATGGTGGTTCTACTTTTGGTTCTTTAAGGGATCTCCATACTGTTTTCCACAGTGGTTGTACTAGTTTACATCCCCACTAGCAGTGTAAAAGTGTTCCCTTTTCATCACATCCGTGCCAACATCTATTATTCTTTGATTTTTAAATTATGGCAATTCTTGCAGGAGTAAGGTGGTATCACATTGTGGTTTTGATTTGCATTTCCCTGATAATTAGTGATGTTAAGCATTTTTTCATATATTTGTTGGCCATTTGTATATCTTCTTTTGAGAACTGTCTATTCATGTCCTTAGCCCATTTTTTGATGGGATTATATGTTTTGTTTCTTGATGATTTGTTTGAATTCCTTGTAGATTCTGGATATTAGTCCTTAGTCAGATGTAGAGTGTGTGAAGATTTTTCTCCCACTCTGTGGGTTGTTTACTCTGCTGATTATTTCTTTTGCTGTACAGAAGCTTTTTAGTTTAGTTAAGCCCATCTATTTATCTTTGTTCTTGTTGCATTTGCTTTTAGGTTCTTGTTCACAAAATCTTTGCCTAGGCCAATGTCTAGAAGACTTTTTCCAGTGTTATCTTCTAGAATGTTTATGGTTTCATTTAAGTCTTTGATCCATCTTGTGTTGATTTTTGTATAAGGTGAGAAATGAGGATCCAGATTTATTCTTATACATGTGGCTTGTCAATTATCCCAGAACCATTTGTTGAATAGGGTGTCCTTTTCCTACTTTATGTTTTCGTGTGTTTTGTCAAAGATCAGTTGGCTGTAAGTATTTGGCTTTATTTCTGGGTTCTCTGTTTGTTTCATTGTTCTATGTGCCTGTTTTTATACCAGTACTATGCTGTTTTGGTAACTATAGCCTTGTAGTATAGTTTGAAGTTGAGTAATGTGATACCTCCAGATTTGTTTTTTGCTTAGTTTGACTGGCTGTGTTGGCTTTTTGTTTGTTTGTTTGTTTTATATGAATTTTAGGATTGGATTGTTTTTTCTAGCTCTGGGAAGAATGAAGATGGTATTTTGAAGGGAATTGCTTTGAATTTATAGATTGCTTTTGGCAGTATGGTAATTTTCACAATATTTATTTTACCCATCCATTAGCATGGGATGTGTCTCCATTTGTTTGTGTTCTCTATGATTTCTTTCAGCGGTATTTTGTAGTTTTCCCTGTAGAGATCTTTCACCTCTTTGGTTAGGTATATTCCTAGGTTTTGTTTTGTTTTGTTTTGCAGTTTTTGTAAAAGGGGTTGAGTTCTTGATTTGATTCTGAGCTTGGTTGCTACTGGTGCATAGCAGTGCTACTGATTTGCGTACATTGATTTTGTATCCTAAAACTTTATTGAATTCATTTATCAGATCTAGGAGTTTTTGGATGAGTCTTTAGGGTTTTCTAGGTATACGATCATATCATTGGCAAACAGCAACCATTTGACTTCCTCTTACTGATTTGGATGTCCTTGATTTCTTTCTCTTGTCTGATTGTTCTGGCTAGAACCTCCAGTGCTATCTTGAATAGAAGTGGTGAAAGTGGTCATCCTCATCTTATTCCAGTTCTCCAGGGGAATGCTTTCAACTTTTCCCTGTTCAGTATAATGTTGGCTGTGGGTTTGTCATAGATGTCTATTACCTTAAGGTATGTCCCTCCTATGCCGATTTTGCTAAGGGTTTTAATCATAAAGGGATGCTGGATTTTATAAAATGCTTTTTGTACATCTATTGAGATTATGATATGATTTTTGTTTTTAATTCTTTTTTTGGTGTATCCTATTTATTGACTTGCATATGTTAAACCATCCCTGCATCCCTGGTATGAAACCCACTTGATCATGGTGTATTATCTTTTTGATATGCTGTTAGATTCGGTTGGCTAGTATTAGTGGAGGATTTTTACATCTATGTTCATCAGGGATATTGGTCTGTAGTTTGCTTTTTTTGTTGTGTCCTTTCCTGGTTTTCTATGAGGGTGAGATGGGCTTCACAGAATGATTTAGGTAGAATTCCCTCTTTCTCTATCTTTTAGAATAGTTTCAGTAGGATTGGGAAATCTCAAATATCATTTTATTTTACTCATACTTAGTGTGATTCTCTAACACAAAAAGAAATTTTTAAAAATGATCTGTCTCTTTCACACACACACACATGCACATACTCAAAATTATAACCCAATCCTATTGCCACGCTGGTAGGTCGCTCCTCTACACTGATCTGTGCCAAAAAGTAGGCCTGTAGGATACTGAAAATTATCACACACACTCCCCTCCAATGACAAGTTATCAATATCATCTAATAAGCAGTTGTGGCAGATTATACTTTCCAAAAATGTTTATAGCAGCATCTCCTAGCTTCTGCAAGTGAACTTGCCACTCTGAGATAAAAAGGTGAGGTCTAACTCCCCTCCTCTTGACTCCTGGTGGGCTTAGTCACTGGCCGGAACACTACAATGTGAGATTTGAAGTGCTGTCTGATTTCCAAGTGGAGGTCAGGAAGCCACCTAACCTCCACTGGGTTTCTTGGGATGTTTACCCTCCAGAAGTCTCCTCTCAAATTGGTTTCTCTCAGAATCCAGGCGGCAGGCTGTGAGAAGCCCAGTCACATGGAGAGGCCACATGTCAGTGTCCAATCAGCATTCCCAGCAGAGCCGAGCCATTTAAGTCTCCCAGTTGAGGCTCCCAATATTATGGAGCAGGGAAGGCATCTCCATGTGGCCTGTCCAAATTCCTGACTCAGGACCTGTGAGCATAATGGCTGTTATTTTATGCCACTAGGCTGTAATGTGGTTTCATATCCATAAAATTTAGAAACACCAGTTCATATTCAGTTTGTTCTCATCATTTCAAAAATTTGCCTTTGTGGTTGACATGTTTAAATTAGGATCCAAGCCAAGGTCACACATTGATTTTGGCTGACGTTTCTATTAAATATGTCTTAGTCCACATGAATTTCTGCATTTTTGTTTTTTATTTTGATGGCATATATTCATGAAGAAGCTAAGTCTTTTGTTTTATATAATATCTCCTATTCTGTTCTAACTGATGTATCAATCAGCCAAGCAGTGCTTACCATCTTCCTCTGTGAGTTGTTTCCTGTAAGAAAATGGTTGGTTAGATCCAGTCAGGGTTGGCACACTTTTTCTGTAAGTGGCAGAGAGTCAATATTTTAGGCTTTATGGTTCATTCAGCTCTACCATGGTAGAACAATTGGAGACATGGGAGATATGTGACTGAGAGTGACTGTGTTCCAAAGAAACTTTATTTACAAAACAGACAGCAGCCATGGGCTACAGTTTGTTGGCCCTGATGCAGATGAAACCAGAATAATCAAATACAAAAATGAGTACAAAATCTAGAACCATCAAATATTTATAGAAAACAAACATCAAGAAAGGAAAATAAAACTAAACAAATTTCAGAACCAACACCTGAAGAAATAGAGTAAATAAAACAAACAGATGAAAACTTTGAGGGTATACCAAATATTGAACATTCTAGAGAATTAAAAGATGCTATCATATTCCTGAAGCAAGAACAGGCTGTTATGATGACAAGCATTTAGATATCTTAGAAATTAAAAATGCAATCATCAAACTAAAAATCTTAATAGATGTGTTGAGTAATAGAAGAGACATAACTGAAGAATATAGAATATAACTACAGAGTATGCTGAGAAATTGTTCCAGAACACTATATTAAAGGGAAAAGAAATGGAAATACTATAGCAAAAGTTTGGAGACATCAAAGTTAGACCCAGAAATGCCAACAATCATCTAATAGAGGTCACAGTCAAAGAGACTAGAGAGACAGAGAAGAAACAAGCAAAGAAATAATAATAATAAATATTTTCCTGAGCCAAAAAAAAAAAAATCCCAAATGTGATATGTATTTATTTTTATTTGAAACAGGGTCTCACTTTGTCACCTAGGCTAGAAAGCAGTGGTGCCATCACAGCTCACTGCAGCCTCTAACTCCTGAATTCAAGCAATCCTCCTACTTCAGCCTCCTCAGTAGCTAGGACTACAGTTGCACACCATCATACCTGACTAAATTTTAAAAAATTTTTTTGTAGAGACAGCGTCTCACTATGTTGCCCTCTACAATTTTTTGTAGGGGCTGGTCTCGAACACCTGCCCTCAAGCAATCCACCAACCTCGGCCTCCCAAAGTGTTCAGATTACAGGTATGAGCCAATAATCCCTGCCAAAATGTGATTTTTTAAAATAGATATGGCCCACTGGGTAACAACCAGCATTAATTAGGGGTGAGAAGATGATACATGGACACATAATGATAGAGTTTCAGAGCTCCTGTTATAAAGAGTTCTGAAATCCCCTCCATACATATCCAGTCTTATTCAGTAATTCTGGGTTGGAACTTGGAAATCTGTCATTCACCTGTTCATTTGGTTTCAAAAACAAATCTAACATGCAGACAAAATTCACAACTGCTATTCTCTAGAGCAATAATCTGGGACTCTGTACCTAGCCACCCTTTCCTGCAGTCTGATGCTGGTTGTAGAGTGAGGTGCTTCTGGGCTTCTCTTGTGCTAACTGGTTACTTCTTCCTTGTGCATGAGCCACTGCCTGGAGGCGCCTCTTGTTAACTTCCTCCCCTCCTCCACCACCCACCAGCACATAGGATCCTCCTTTGACCTTTGACCTTTGACCAGGGTTTTGCTATCACTCCCCCAATGCACTTGGTTCTCTAACATTTCCTGAACTGCTGCTCTCTGGGCCAGCCAACCCCTGTGCTGGGTCCCCTGGTTCCAGACTGCTCCCATCCCTACTGAGGCCTCAGGATACCAGCTCTGCTGTGATTCATTTTCCCATGTAATCAACACAATAGGACAGCTTGGTGTGTGCAGAACTGTGCTAGGTCCTGGGAAAACAAAGCTGAATATGGCCTGATGCTCACCCTTAAGGAGTCCCAGGTGGAGGCAAATGTGGAAGGAAAAAAGTGGACTACATCGTGATGAGGGGGATCACCCAAAGTTTCTCCAAAGACGGTCCAAGGACCACCTGCACTGACTTTGTCAACGTTCTTAAGAAATTTCAGATTTCCAGCCTTGACACCCTGGATCATACTCTTGTGAGGATGTGGCTGATGAATCTGCATTTTAAGCAAGCTCAAGTCATTTTTATGATCACAAAAATGTCATAACCATATACCTTACAGAGCTGTGCCCCAGGTCTATGATTTAATTCGGAAGGTGCATGGGGAGTATACGCAGGGATGATGGCAGAGGGGCTGGGTCGGTGGCTAATGGGGGTCAGATCCTACAGGCCTTGTCATTCTACGGAGTCTGGGCTCTATACGACGAGCTGTAGGGAACCAGTGAAATGTTTTACGGTAGGGAAAGGGGGAAAGGACAACATGGTGTAATTCTAAGAGACAACTCTTATTAGCCGGGTTGAGGGTAAATAGAGGCAAAGTGAGGAGGCTGAGGTTGGAGGCAGAGAGGCTAGCACAGGTGATCCGTGATGGGGACCTGACCTGGTTAAGTGGCAAGACAGAGAAGGAGAGATGGGAAGTCTGCTTGGGAGGTAGAATAACAGTGCTTGGTGGGAAGGATCACTGCCCTGCCGGGCTTGCTCCAGCTCTAGTCATCCTCTGTCTTGATCTGCCGCAGTTAGCAAGCCCATACCCAGCCTAATACACTTGGCCTAATATGCACCGATGACGAGAAGAGAAACACACACTGCATACTTCTGCAGTGTTTTTAGACCTTATCTAATCGGGCTGGGTAAATTAATTACTCTTAATAATTTGTTATTATAGTGAAATATTTGCCTTTTTTAAAAGCTAAACATTATATGCTATTTTCCTAATGGTGCTTAGTTGTCTACTCTTTGAATGGTTCACGCCTAAACCACTCTCCCAGGTCAGCAAACCATCCCAGGGCAGCAACCTCAAGAAGAAGCAAGGGCAGAACTGACCATCTCGTCCTTCCTGGACATGCCTGAACTTTCACACGGTGAGAGCACACACGCACTTTCATAGGCTGCTCCAGACGGCAGCGAAAACCACACATTTTACAAGTGAGTTATGAGTGATCACACAAAGGGTTACTCAATCTGTTTCCAGTTGACTAAGAGTTTTGAGGTAAATCCTTTGAAGCTTGCATAGTCACCTGGGACTTCAAAAGTAAATTATTTAGAGTTGTACAGAGTGAAATAGTGGTTATTGCTGATTAATCTTGATAAACACGACACAGCAATGAAGTAGGTATTACAGAACTGCATGCTTGATAAAATGAATTATTTCTATATAAGAGAGACATAAAAATGCTGTAACAATGGAAATAAGTTATATGCGTAATCATAAGATTCAAATTGCTGCTTATAATTTACAAAGCACCATCTCATTTATTACTTCAGTTGATCCTCACAAAATGTTCTAAGGTGCATTATCTTACTATTCCCATTTTATAGATGAGGAAACTGAGGATCAGAAAGGCAAAGTGGCTGACAGATATAGTTTGTATATTTGTCCCCACTCACATCTCGTGTTCAGATGGAATCCCCAGTGTTGGAGGTGGGGACTGGTGGGAGAGATATTTGCATCATAGGGGCAGATCTCTGGTGGCTCGGTGCTGTCTTCCCTACTGTAAGTGAGTTCTCACGAGATCTGGCTGTTTAAAAGTATGTGGCACCTCCCCATCCACACTCTCTCTCTTGCTCCTGCTTTCTTTTTTTTTTTTTTTTTTAAGGCTGATCATCTTGCTCCCACTTTTGCCATGTGAACACTTTCCACCATGATGGTAAGCTTCCTGAGGTCCCTCCAGAAGCTGATGCCAGAGCTATGCTTCCCATACAGCCTGCAGAAGTGTGAGCCAATTAAATCTCTTTTCCTTATAAATTACCCAGTCTCCGGTGTTTCTTTATAACGATGCAAGAACA
The DNA here is from genome assembly GCF_001698545.2 of Rhinopithecus bieti. Taxonomy (NCBI): domain Eukaryota; kingdom Metazoa; phylum Chordata; class Mammalia; order Primates; family Cercopithecidae; genus Rhinopithecus; species Rhinopithecus bieti. The sequence goes on from NW_016807772.1 coordinate 2,086,092, forward strand.
GACTAACAGGACAAGGACACACAGCCAATAAAGTGGCATCGTTGTATATTTGTTGCAAGTAACAGAAACCCCAAATCAAACCATGTTTTCTAAACAGTATTGTGAATGTATAAACATATGTTACAGAAAAAATCCAGTGGTATGGTGGGCTTCAGGCATAGCTTGATCAGAAATTCAGCTCTGTTTTATTTCAATTGTCTTGGATTTACCCTTCTTTTTGTGCCAGTTTTGTTCTCATCCTCTCTTTCTATTAATAGCAAAATACTGAAGCAGTCTCAGGACCCACCACACCATCCAGAAGGAGAAAGGATGTTTCTTTCTCCTATTATCAAACAAGGGTCATAGACTTCCCTTTTCTTGCACCAGTGACCAGCGAATGCCAAAACAGGCCTAGGGTATATATCCATGCATGAGCCGATGCCCATGGCAATTAAGGCTACAACCTAGAGGCTAAAGTTGGACCAGTAGCATCCAAGCTTTGCAGCTGCTATGCCAAGTGGGAGGGGTAGAATGGATGCTGGAGAGTAAACCACAATCCACCACAAGCCAGGACCTGAATTCACAGCTTATGACTCTAAATCCTAAGGATTTTTTTCCTATACATTACATGTTGTTGTCCTTACTTGTAGACCTTATGGCTCTAAATAAAGCTGCTATTTTTGCGTATAAATGTGCCTTAAAAGGCTCTCAGGTGACCCGACATCTTTTCCAGCTGCTGCACACCAACACTGGACATTTCTTTGTGTGTGCCGCCATGATCTGTGAAGTCTTTTGCTTTTCTGGTTATTTCTCTAACTCATGTTCCTCTAGATTCTTTTGCCCCATTCATTTTTGTTTCAAACACATTTTTGTCTCTTTGTGTCAGAGCCCAACCAGGAAGACAGAAATCATTCCAAATATTTAAAACAGAGAAAAGTTAATGCAATTAGATCAAAGAAACTTAGAAGCCAAACAAGGGATGGTGAGGCAATCCAGAGACTAGCAACAGCAGGAAGTTGCCGCCACTCCTAGGCTGGAGGGACAAAGGGAGGAGGTGATGCTAGCAGAGTCCAGGGACTGGGATTACCCAGAGGAAGCTGGAAACATGACAGGCTTCCTGTGCAAACTGGAGTCGTGGAAGACAGGGAGCAGCTGCCAGAGATACCATACCAGGACAGAGGGAGAGGGAAAAATACCTTGACGTCTTCTTTCCTCCTGCTCGTCAAACTCCCACCAGAGCCTCCCATTAGCCAAACTCCGCTAGAAGCCAGCTAACACAAGGGCCTGAGAACTGCAGCCTGGAGGGGTCAGGCCCCCCCACAATACAGAACAAGGGAAGGAAGGTGAGGATCTCACGTCACACAGTCCAGAACGAGCTATAGTTACATGATAAATGTCATAGATGTTCATTGAGGAAGCTTCAGAAAATACAGATGTGCAAAAATGAAAAGGTAAAAATCATGATTCTATTAGTTCTAAAGGGGTAAGTCTCAATCAGCCAGTCCCAGGGTACTGCTGAATGCTACCTGTGTCTCATTAATGATTGAGCAAGCCATGTTCGAGTCATTTCCCTATCAATAGGCCAAGCACTCTAGCGGTGTGACATTTTGTTATACACGCTCTGAGAAATCCAATTTCTCCTTTCTATTAAATCAAAAGAAAAAAAAAAACCCAGAGTTTAGAAAAGTTGTTAAGAAAAACTTTATTTCTTCTAGGAACGTGTTTTTGCTTTTTTTTCCCAGGTAACATATGTCATACGATTTATCAGGTTTTCTCTTTTTGCCCAGGCTACTAGGAAACTCAAAGATACGTCTCGTGCTCAAGATCAGCAACTTTAACCCTTTGGATAGACGTGTGCTTCTTCCCTCTTCCCCATGTTCCAAACTGTATTTTATCATATCAGCTCTATTATGCATGTGTGTGTGAAGAAGACAGGGATAAATATAGCCACAGAAGGGAGAAGACCTTGAGTTATTGCCCCAGAGAGTTGCTGGGCATCACTTGCCCTGTCCAACTTCGTCCACTCTACGCCAGCTGGCCAGCACTGGGAGAGTCATCTGCCACACTAGAACAGACTCTGTCTGTCACCCTCCTCAACAGCAGATGGCCGCTCCGCACTCATCCGTGTCATACATCATTGCCTAGTGAGACACCACCATCCACTGTGCAAATCACTAAGCGTCTTTGCCTCCAACTCTGTGGTAGGCTGGGAATTATGCCTGTGTGCTCAAATCGACTCCGGTTCAATAATTTTCAGCTAAGGGGCTCGACTGAGCAACTTGACAATGGAAAGGGTGGAGCTAGGGGCCGTCAGTGGGATTATGGTTAGATTTTTAATTAGATGGGGCATTTTAATTAGGTTGGGCAAAAGCTTTTTCAAGGAGGTGAAAGCATTGTCTCCTCCGGCGAGCACATCTCTGGCTTATTTAGCTTACTTGATTCACAAGTTAGTCCCTCTTGAAGTGTTTTTCTTGTACTTTGTTTATTTGAGGCTGATGGTCTGGGCACGGGGCCCAGTTTAATATAATTTTTACTGTTGCTACCACATCCCAATTTCTACTGAGATGGTTATTATCATTGTTGTCTAAGACACCTTACAGTGGCAATGCCGCCCCTTTTCTACTTCACCTATTAGAAATGAAACTGATACTTACTCCCATGCCATTGAGACAATGTGCTTTTGTGACTCTGTAGCATAGTAAAGTAGATATTTGGTAATTATCTAGATAATTTGATGGGGATAGGGAAATAGTTCCAATCACTTAGGTCCTAGAGTTTATCTGTGGGTCTAAAGAACATGAAATTCCCCCCCCCACATTGCTTACAATTTCCTCTGAATTCTATGAATACATAGGCTGCTTTTACAGCAAATTTGCCTCCCTAATTATGTTTTACATAATCTAATACATTCATATTAGTTTGCGTCCTCTAAGCATATACCAGCCAAAAGACACCTTGGCTGGAAGGCTAGAGAGGCAAACTGACCACAGGCATCATCAGTGTAGAGGTGACAGCTGACAATAATAATATAGATTCGGCACTGACAAAAGAAAGGAAATAGTGCAACATTTGGTTTGAAAACCGTGTGCGCGTGCGTGCCTGTGCGTGTGTGCACGCACGTGTGTGTGCACGTGTGCCTGTGTGTGTGTGCATGTGCCTGTGTGTGCACGTGCATTGCCTGTGTGTGCGCACGTGTGTGTGCGTGCGTTTGTGTGCGTGCGCGTGCATGTGCCTGTGTGTGCACGCGTGTGCATGTGAGTGCACGTACATGTGCCTGTGCATGTGCACGCATGTGTGTGTGCACGTGCGTGTGCCTGTGTGTGTGTGCGGCTTGTGTGCACGCGTGCATGTGCCTGTGTGTGTGCGCGCACGTGCGCGTGTGTGCGCAAGCATGTGCCTGTGTGCGTGCGCGTGCGTGTGCCTGTGTGTGTGCACGTGTGTGTGCGCACGTGTGTGCGCAAGCATGTGCCTGTGTGCGTGCGCGTGTGTGTGTCTGTGTGTGCACGTGTGTGTGCATGCGCATGTGCCTGTGCATGCACGTGCGTGTGCCTGTGTGTGTGCACTCACGTGTGTGCGTGAGCCTGTGTGTGTGCGTGCGTGTGCATGTGCGTGTGCCTGTGTGTGTGCGTGTGTGTGCACGCGTGTGGGTGTGCCTGTGTGTGTTCCAGTTTTCCATTTGGGTCTGACTCTTAGCATGAGTTTAGAATGCAGGCGTTTAAGGTGAGGGATTGTAATAATAACCCACTTCAGGAGTGTGGACATTAGCCAATAGACATGTACCTCTGGCTTCCCACCAAGACCTGAGGTGGAGCCTGGGCCTGGGCTTGTCCACAAGGTTCATGTCTTCAGCAGATACAGTCTTGCTGTAGAATTGTACTGCACTAACAATGAGACTCACTGGAAAAACAAATAAAATGCTTTAGATGTTTAAATGCATTTCCAAGTATTCATCTTCCAAATATTTAGACTCTGAGCCGATTTGGGCCAAGAGCCCAAGCTTCCTGTGCATGCAGGATGGTTCCAGAAATCTCCTGAAGATCAGCAAGTATGTAACAACTTAAAATATCATCCTCTCAGAGCCAAAAGAATAATTCCCTAGGTATTGCTCCAGGAAATCAACTAGGTGTCTCTGTCCGAAGTCCTCCTTCATAATGTCTATAGGAGCACATTAGTTTTAGTAACTTTAATAACTTCTTACAAAGGCCTCCATGAGACCATGGTCTGTGTCCACCGTGAGATTCCAATATAAACAGGAGTGGGAAAGGAGATTTGGGAGTTGAAACGTGTAGGATGAAAAGTGAAAAGGGAAGGGCGAGAGGTGCAGAAAGAACAAACAGCCTATTGAGGATATTGCTAGCCATAGAAGGTTTTGATGCCTGAACCAATTCTTGAAGGGTAAGTTTGAGTAAACCAAGGTTGTTTTGTTTTGTTTTGCTTGCTTTTTTAACAGAGGGGAGGGGTGCTGGTGAATGACTTCCTTTTGCATTTCCATTTCTCTATATTCAGTAGTAAGGTAATTTATTCTCCTTTTTCCAGCCATATCCATACTAAAACATTGTTTTCCTTTTCTTTCTAAGCCACCACAGCAAAAGAAAACAAAATCGTAGCACTGCCAAGGAATTTATCTACTTCTAAAGTTCAGCAAGCATATCTTTATCTAGGAAGCTCCACAAAATAAAATAAATACCTTCCATATAGATTTTGATTCTAGGATACCCTTATTAGTGTTTTGTTCAGTCTTCCTTGTGGACTAAGTAGAACAGTGAAATTGAATCTTACGTGCACTCAACTTTTGTAAGTTCAATTATATGAGAGAGAGAGAGAGAGAGAGAGAGAGAGAGAGAGAGAGAGAGAGAGAGAGAGAGAGAGAATATGTTGGTCTTAAAAAGCACATGCCCCAGAGTGAACATGAGAAATGAATCTATTGTGCCTGACCTGTCTCCATGCTCAAAGATAACTCACCATGCAGTCTCTTGCTTAAAATACACATTTCTCATATACATGACCCCAAAATTCAAGTAAACTGCTTCACTGATACTCAAACAAGAAAACAGCCCTGCTTTCCAATGACGGAGGGAAAACTGGCTGTGAAACCGTGTGCCAATCTCTGACATGACACCTCCCTAAGAGAGTTGCAAGGGTAGTTTTGATAACCTGTGATTTTCATCTTGGGGCTGTCTTTAGAACCTGGCCCTCTCATCAACCACATCTCTGCTGAGTTAATCCCCCTTGGCAAATGCAAAAGTAAAATAAGTGGGATCATTTTCCGAGATCTCTGAATTTGTGCCAAGGCTAGAAACGTTGCTTTCTCAAACTCCATGGCCAACTACAAAGCACATTGCAATCTCTTTAGCCTTTTCACCAATTTGGAGTACAAAAATGGTCCACAAACAAAAGGCACAAGAGACAGGGAGCCATTTGTTCTTTTATTCATCAAATATTTGTGGAGTGCTAATGATGTAACAGGAACAGGATTTAGTGGGGAGCTACTGCTGAATGGAAAAAGGAGTCAAAAGCCCTACTTTGACTTGGCAATTATCAAGCTAGCTTGGTAACCTACTGTTGACTTGGCAGTTACCAAGCTTGCTAGCTTGCTGTGTGACATTTGAAGAATTGCTCAACCTCCCTGAGTTTCCTTTGCCTACCTGACCAAAAAATGTGAAACAATATGGCACATAAGTCCTAAGGTTTCTCTCAGTTATATATTATGTGAAATTGGCTTAGAAATATTTTTTAAAACCTGAAAGAAATATAACAAGCTTCCTTATAGCAACGTTTGTCTAATACTAATAAGCACTTTGCCCTTGGTGGCCTTTTTTCTCAGCTTCACTCCCCAGTGTTATGGTCAATTTCACCACCTATCTCTCTTCCACATGCATTGCCATTCGCTGCTCCCCCTCTCCCACTCCTGGAGCTTCCAGTAGACACATAAACAAAATGAAGGGGTTTCTTCCTAGGTTTTCTTCCCTGTCATAGTTGCTGTTGTTCAAGCCCTATCAGGATGATTCAGGCTTCAGTGTTTTGATTAAAAGTAGTGATAACCATGTTGTGGACAAAAGATATGGAAATAGATCTCTTGATTAATCATACTTTTGGTTGTGTAAATGTTTCATTTTCAATGACTACATCGTTGGTAATATGACTTTTGTGTTATATCATCAGGCATGTGGGCCTGTTCACACTTAGTTATTGAATTTGGCATAATAATGGCTCAAGCACCAATTGTCTTTATCTCATCTAACCGAAGGAGTAATAACAGAGTATTGGTTACTCTGGGGGGCAAAAATTACTTCTATAAAATGCTTAAATGTTTGTGATATTATATCAGGGAATATTAGCCAAATATTACTTTACGCAATACCCACTTCTTAGTTGTTCTATTCAATCAATAAATGCATATTGGAAGAGGGCCTTCTCAACCAAGAGTTGTGCTTAATTCACCCCCTGAGCATTCAGGAGAAGACTGAGTAGAAATGTACAATTTCCTGAAATAGGAGGCAATACGGTGGCAAGTCAGGATGCCTCAATTTGAGTGCCACTTTTGTAGGTGACCAAATATTTGATCCTAAAGTAGCTACTCTGTCATTTTGAGCTTCACATTCTCCACAAGGACTTTAATAACTCCTGCTTTATCTTCTTCACAAAAATTTTGTGAGGATAAACTGATGGTGTAAAAAAAAAAGAGTAAGAAGTATTACACATACATAATGCTTACTTGCCAAGCGTTTCATATATATTCACTTATTTAATTCTTGTAACAACCCTGTCTTATAAGACACCAGTCATTGAGAGGTTAAGGGGCTTGTTAATAAAAGGTGGAGTTGGCATTCAAATTAAGACAGCATTCATACTTTTATCCTCTATATGATAATAAATTATACAGAGATAGCTACTAAAATACTTTTAATGCATAGAAGGGAAGAAATAAACTTTTTTCGCCCTCTCCCACTTTTAATGGAAATGTGGAGGTGGGATAAGATAAATATCTGCAATAGTTTTAGTGCACGTTACATGATTAAGATGACTTTGCTGGGTTAATAAGATGTTTCACATTCTGTAGTTTTTCTCACAAAGTTATAATGCTTTTGATTATTAGGTTTAAAAATATCATGCATTTATGTAACAATTTCCTATTTGCCTCCTGAATTTGCATGCCAATGAATTACAATTTTTTTTTAATATCACAACACTACAAATTGCTGGACTCAAGGGAATCTAGTATCTCATGCATTCTGCCCGCTTCTATAAAGCAGGCCGAAACTTGAAAATCAAAGACACCAGCAACCTTCCAGCAAACAAAGGCAGTCATTATGTTTCCTGCACTTAGGAGCTTTTACTCTGCCAGGCAGATACAGAGAGCACTCATCTCTTTCCAACTCCCAAATCTCTTGACTTCCTCTTTCTCCTTCTCTCTGGCCAGGGCCTTTTGAGAGAGATGGCCAATAAGCCCCTTGTTTCAAATCTTTGCAGGAACAAGTGGATGCTACTCTCAGTGTCCACTAAACCATAAGTCCTTTGAGGATACAGGAAGACATCCACCAATCTCAAGATCAAAATGCAACAAGAGGAAGTCTGCAAGCAAAGAAGATATTACCCACCAACACCTCTTACAGAAATGGCAGAATCTCTGGGAATAGTAAACAGTTTATTCTTGCATGCTACATATACTAACCAAAGGTTCAGGAAAAATACTCTCCACTTAGTTTTACCTTTAAAAATGTTCTATTGTACAACAAACTACACTATCAAGAATCGAGTATTGGCCAGACGCAGTGGCTCACGTCTGTAATCCCAGCACTTTGGGAGGCTGAGATGGGCGGATCACTTGAGGTCAGGAGTTCGAAACCAGCCTGGCCAACATGGTGAAACCCTATCTCTACTAAAAATACAAAAAAATTAGCTGGGTGTGGTGGTGGGTACCTGTAATCCCAGCTACTTGGGATTCTGAGGCAGGAGAATCGCTTGAACCTGGGAGGCGGAGGTTGCCAAGTGATCTTAGAGTGAGCCAAGATCGTGCCATTGCACTCCAGCCTGGGCAACAGAGCGAGACTGTCTCAAAAAAAAAAAAAAAAAGAAAGAAAGAATAGGGTATTACAATACATATTCTCTCTGAACCTCATAATAATTCTATTCTATACTTGAGAAGGAGCCAGTGACAGGATTTGAACCTAGGTTCAACAGATTCCAAAGCTGCCCTTTCCTTAACAACATACTGTCCCTGCATGGATTCCAGAGATCAGAAAATAGTCACTTATGATCATATTTCTTAATTGTTTTATTCTACATTCTAAAATATGTATAGTTGTACCTTATCAGGAAAATAACAAAAAGATCTAAAGAGAATAAGTGGAAAGTTATGTGAATCGTTCAGGTTTTAATCACTAAAAGCAACATATCCACACCAAACACATTAAAGAGCAATCTCCTTTGGGTTTACGGCTCTTGTGATGTTTCCCCAGCCTTGACTGCTAGGAAGAAGCAATTGAATAAGCCCAGAGAGGGTTACCAATAGACAACCAAATCAACGTAGGAGGTAAACTTGAAAATAAAATGGTTTAAGATGGGATTGACTGCTGGAAAATCAGAGCAGCCATCTCTTTTTAACATGACAGTACATGTCCCAAATAGTGTCCTCCAACCTATAATTTGCCTGTATAGTCCAGTCAAGAAGGACTAACTGCCCAAGGGCGTGGAACTGAGACTGAATCTTCTCTCTTGCCAATCCCCCTTCTTCCTCCCACTAACAATCCAGCAGATTTCAGTCTCAAAGATGGGAGTTTAGACTTGATAGCTCTTCACTGACCCTATCCCTTCCCAACAAACCTAATGTTTGTATCTTCACTTCTCTGCAGATGGTTTTCACAAAGAAAGCATTCCTAATCACTCAGGAGGAACTAGGTCACCACCACGAATTGTCCTCCAGTTAAAAGCATGAGCTCTTCTGGACACGAATTCTCTTCTAAGTGTGAGGATGCCGTGACTGTGACACAGGGTAAAGTGGGATAGAGTGCTTAATCCCCAAGAAACTCCATCAGGAATAGGAAAAGGCCAGTTTTAGGAGCACTTAATGTTGTCCAACAAGTCCAACTGAAATCAGGAGTGGTTAATCTTCATAAATATAATATCTATCATTAGTTATTCAGGAAATATGGGAAGTCAGTACCAGGTCAGATGGTCCAAAACACACAAGTTAATTAAGCAGCCTCATGGAGGTGACACAAGGCATGAGTGATGCCCAAAGAAGGTGACACGCCCAGTGTAGCTGGTTACAAAGCAAGCCTCCTGATAGCTGCACATGTTTTGAAATACTTGTAAACTCCTTGGGTAAGCATCTCCCATTCTTGTGATAAATAAACACTACCAAGGAAAAAGTACTAAACCACTAAATTGAAGTTTGAATTGATAAAGACTGGTAATGTGCACAATACTGAATGACCTTGGAGCCTCTTTGATCTGTGCATTTCTATATGCGGCTCAAGGCCCCATTGAAACCAAGGAGTTTATGTTTGGGCCAATAAATAGAGCTAATAAAAGTTCACCCTTGGACTGGGACTCTTTGAATGGCTGGAACATGGGTCATTTATGGTGTTTGATGACTGTGAATGCCAACAAACTACTGAGTATATATGGCTTCTTTTACACCCTCGATGAGAAAAGCCTGCCTGTAGCATGTAGGAGAATAAACAAGAGAATAAGCAACCTGATGCCACTCATTGAAACTTCATTTGACAAATATGCATTGAATATGTGCTATGTGGCAGACAGCCTTGAAGCAGGAGGGATACACAAATGAACCAAATGTAGGCCCTGCCTGTGGGACTCCAGACTAGACAGAATGCACTTAAGTCCACATAGCAGTAATACAGGTCGGACGGTAAGGATGGCTGAGCAGAAGGAAGAGCAATGAATTCTCCATAGGAAGACTCTGGAAGGCTTTAACAAGGAGGTGCTCTTTAGCTGAACCTTAAAGCATAAGTGAAAAAAAAGAGTAGAAAAAGGTGATGTTTTGAGCAGAGAACAGACACTGAGCAAGAAGCAGAAGAGTGGAGGAGTCGAGAAAGCTGGACAAAATTCTAGAAATGTGGCATGGAAGGAATGCAAGGTCTGAGGAGGGAAAGGGAGTCAGGACCAACTACGAATGGTCTGGAATGACTTACTACATGTGCATTTGACTTTATTTCTAGGCCGGGGGTTGTGAGGTTTTATATTTTTATACATTTATTTTTTAATTTTCATATTTCAACAGAACTTGTTTCAAGTAATTCTTATGTAAAGTGAATGTATACAACAAAAACAAGCGGGTGATGTTTCATTAGTAAAATGTGCTTTTATAATCTTAATTTTATTAAACTTGCTTATTCTTAAATTAACCAATGAGAGCAATTCTAAACGTTTGCACATTAGTGAAGATTTTGCAGGGTAAGGGAGGTGCAAGTGACTGAGAACTCAATTCAAACTGACTCAGGAATAAAAAAGCGGGGGAAGGGAGGAAGAAGATTTATTACTCATGTAAATCCAGGAGGGGTTCTGGGATTCAGGAATCAGGTGATTGTGGGGCTGAAAGAACATTTTCAAAGCCTTCAGCTCATTTCTCAGCTCCATGTCCCCTCTATAGTAGCTGCTTCATTCTCAACATGAGCATCCTTCCTGTGGTAGTCCCCGGAACACTGAACTTAGAATCATCTTTACAAGCGACAATCTTCTCTTTCCTACCAAAGCCCACCACAGTCCCAGAACTAAGCCTCAGCGACCTGGGCCGCCTCACATGTCCATCCCTGAACCTGTAGCCAAGACAATGGTGTATCCCAAATGAGCATGGTGGCTCCTGCATACACCCAGGTCTGGAAGGAAAATCGAGCTGCTGTCACCAGAAGAAGGATGCACAAGGGAAAAACAACACAGTTTATTCTATTTTGACTAATGTGAAATTTTAAAATTTAGGATAAAGAATGGCAGATTTATATCAGTTTTAACACCCACTTTGTTTCTGTATTTTATTTGCACAGTATTGAGAAAATTCTGATTCATTACTGGTAACTGTTTTTTAACAGCATACCTGTTTAAAATATACCTGGAACATTCACAATAGTCTTAAACTTGTGCCAAAGTATAAGTAGGTTGAAAGTCTGAGTAATGGGAAGTTTTATTTCAAAATTTAATTATATAAACCATGACCAATCTCCTCTGTTAATTTAAGTGTTCACTGGGAAGATGTTTCTCAAACGTATCTACAGTATCTGACAAGAAATTCAACAATGTTACTTATTTTTTAAACTTAGACATCTCAGTAACTATTGTTCAAAGCTTGAGTATGGTAAAATTAATGTTTTGTCCTTTGAGTCATAAAGTTAGGTTTCAACTTACTTGCTGACATGCTATCAGTAAATGTAAGCATGGTGATATTGCAACTTCACATTGCCAAATTGAACTCATTCAGTTTCTTGAAAAACATCAGCAAGTTGATGCAACTCTGTTATATCAGAGAACTACTTGCTAAGTCTCATTTGGAATACAATATTTAGTGATTTCTTGTCTCATTTGAAATAGTAATAACAACACCTTGCCTCAAGACAGTTGGTAAGTGTTCCCAGGAGAAGGTACACTGTGGAACCCACTACCCAATACATTCCCAAAAACTATAAAAAGGCTGAAATTGGAATCTCCTGTCTCATTAAACGGACACTGTAAAGGAAATCACTAATCACTGTTTTAAGAGATGCTCATGTCACCTTAATAGCTAGTGCTTTTCTGTGCAACTCGCCGTGTCTTATTCAAAATCACATTTCACCAAGAAAATTCCTCCATACTTTGCACCACTTTAGCCCATTCTGCATAGCCTTATTTTTCCTGATTGGGCTAACATGACTATTTTCCTAGCCTGAGAGCCTTGCAAGGGCTGGAACTCTCTTATTATGTGCTGTCTCTCCATTGAGCTTACTAATGTATACTCAGAGCTTTGACTGTAAATGTTTGCTGAATAAATATATATGTGTGTATATATATATACATATATATATACACACATATACATTTAATGTGTTTTATTTACAAAAAAAATTATTAAAGGGAAATTTTCATCAAGCCATTGTTTCAAATAAAATTCCTTTTTTTTTTTTTTTTTGAGACAGTCTCACTCTGTCACCCAGGCTGGAGTGCAGTGGTGCCATCTTGGCTCACTGCCACCTCTGCCTCCTGGGTTCAAGTGATTCTCCTGCCTCAGCCTCCCAAGTAGCTGGGATTACAGGCACCCGCCACCACGCCCGGCTAATTCTTGTATTTTTAGTAGAGACGGGGTTTCGCCATGTTGACCAGGCTGGTCTTGAACTCTTGGCCTCCCAAAGTGCTAAGATCACAGACATGAGCCACCACACCCAGCCTCAAATAAAATTCTTGAGAGTAAGAGTTTTTACACCACTTATGAATAGCAAACAAAGCAAGAAACCAAAAACTTACTTCCTCTACAAAAATGTTTTCCAATGGCTATTTTGACCACAGGACCACTTACATTCCTCATTCATTCATCAAACAGTTAGAAAGCACCTACTACATGCTACTAAACTGTCTCCATTGCTGAGGATATTTTTTGAAAGACATTAAATACAGTCTTTGACCTCAAGGAGTCTAGTCAGGGAGAATCATAAAAACTCAAATCATCATCATGCCTTCTGATGGGTGCCATAAGAGAGATACGAATATTACATGGTGTTGATTAGGCTCTTTCAGGTTGCCAGGAAAAGAGACGTGCTCTGGTGACTTGCATTAATGTGGTTCATTATGAGGCTACAGGAGGAAGTAGGGAAGAGCAGGAAGCAGTTTTAGCAGCTGCCTGACGGGTCTGGCAGAGCCGGGAATGTCATTCAGGACATAGTATACCTCCAGCCACCTGTTCTTCTTGACATTGCTTCAGAGGCAAGCATCTGTTGCTCCTTCTCTAGTGCTCTGCCAGTGTGATGACTCAGCCGCACTCTGCTCTGCTTTCTCTGCTCGTGCTGCTAAATCCTCTCTGCATTCCTTTTCTCTCCTCCATGGCTCCCGCTTTGTTGCGGCTCCCACTGGTGTGTGGATATGGCTTGCAGACTCCTCTCAGGATGTCTGCCTTTTTCGACCCAACTTTTTGGCTTAGTCCCCTGATAAGTCTCAAATTCAAAGTGTGTGAAAGAGGCTTTGTTTGACTGGCCACTCATCATGCAGGGTACAGTGACCTCGCTGGGTGGAGCTCTGGCATCAGCCTCTGGCCACTGGACTCTCCACGGATGGCTGCCTTTGGGTCGGGCACCAGTTCTCGGTTCAGTGCACCATAGCCAGGGAAGCAGGGTCCTGGCAGAAATCATATCCACCCATGCAGACAGCACTGTCTGCAGCAGCTCTCATCCCAAGAGCAGTGTGGCAGAGGCTGGCAATCATGCCAGCGCTGACTTTTCTCCAGCATGATGTCCCAATGTATTGATTGCCATCCTAACTTTGACCGTGTCAACCATTCAGCTTTGCTGCAAATCATGTCAGAGCTATGACAGATATTTGAAAACACATTGTTAAAGCTATTTAAAATAACCAAAAGTTCACTTTGGGAGGCCAAGACAGGCAGATCACTTGAGGTCAGGAGTTGGAGACCAGCCTGGCCAACATGGTAAAATCCCATCTCTACTAAAAATACAAGAATTAGCCGGGCATGTTGGCAGGTAGGTACCTGTAATCCCAGCTACTTGGGTGGTTGAGGTATGAGAATGGCTTGAACCTAAGAGGTGGAGGTTGCAGTGAGCTGAGATTGCACCACTGCACTCCAGTCTGGGTGACAGAGTGAGTGACTCTGTCTCGAAAAATAAAATAAAATAACTAAAAATTAAAACAACTTGAATACCAGAGGAAGAGAAAATACTTGAATAAATTTTAATATATTTGTAAGGAATATCATACAACCGTTCAAAAATATGACTTGGAGAACATCATGACAAGGGAAAATGCCCACTGATATAATGTTCAATAAAAGTCAGTGCACGCAAGTTATATAGTATCATTACTGAATTAATTATACACATTCACATATAGAATATAGAGAGAATAAACTTGAAAGATAAGTTGACAGTGACTGTTGATGGTGGGACGATGTGTGAGTTTTACGTTCTTTCTTATGCATTCCTTGTATTTATTAACCTTTCAAAAGTTAAAAAAAAGTAGTTCTCAATTATAAGATACAGAAAGCAGTATACAAGACCGCATTATTTCAGTAGGCAAAGCCCATAAATTGGTTTGACAAAAAGTGCAAGATATCTCGGATCCCATTTCCAGTAAAGAAGCAACATTTCCTTTCTTATTCATGAACTATATTAGCAAAGAAAACAAAGATGACAATGAAACCAAAAGCATGACAGAGTAACAGGATGCACGGTGCCTACTCATGAGTGCTGGACTGTAGCTCTTAGAAGGATGTCTGTGTTGTCAAAGTACAATTCTATTTGGTGGATGGAACATGGGAGATGGCCTTCGGAGAACTATAATTCAACAGGAAAAAATGGAAATAACAGAAGATTATACAAAGGAGTATGGGAGCCCAGAAGACATGGTTAACTCTCCCTGTGAGAGGGAGGGGAAAATTTAGAAAGTTACCAACCTTTGAGCTGAGCCTTAAGTGACATTTATTTAATTTTCAAGGGAGCCCTGCAAAAAGGGTTACTTTTCTTCCATTCTTGAATTATCAGCTGATTGAGAAATAATATCAGAGAATAGAGCAGACGGGAGACCAAACTATCACACATACTTGATAAAGTTGATATTGAAGAAGACTTTATAGCTTCAGGTAAGGTAAGTGGTTTTCCAAATCTGAACTCAGAAATAGACAGATTTGTCCATCCAGTATTGCTAGGCCACAGCAAGCTTTATAATGGAGGGCAAGGCCCTTGGAAAACCTACACAGGAGAATCAGAGCAGAACACGTGTTCTCAACAGACAGACTCACTCCGAGAAGAAAAGGAGAGGAAGAAGCTGAAATGCACACACCCGGTGTGGTGGGCTGAGTGTGCCCCACACACCCACACATACTATGTGTATATAGAGAGAAAGATACACATACACATATAGAGAGAGCCTGTAAACGTGGGCTCGTTTAGAAAAAGGATCTTTGCAGATGGAATTAAGTTAAGGACCATGAGATGAGATCATCCTGGATTAGAGTGGGCCCTAAATCAAATGGCAGGTATTCTTAGAAGATAAGGGCAGAAGACAGACAGGAGAAAGCCTTGTGAAGATGAAGGCAGAAATTGGTGTGATGCATCTACAGGTTAAGAAATCTGGATTCAAACCAAGGATTTCAGAAACCCAGCACCCAAAACCAGGAGGGAGGCAGGGATTGAATTCTTCCTCAGAGCCTACAAAAGAAATCAGCCCGGTCCACACATTGATTTTGGACTTCTGGCCTCCAGCACTGTAAGAAAATCCATTTCTGTTGCTTTAAGTCACCCAGTTTCTGGTAATTTGTTACAGCAGCCATATACTCAGTTTCTCCTAAACTCAGCAGGCTGTGAGTGGAGAGAGGAGGGAGAGGCCAAATTATTCTCCAAGTGGACCTTCCTCCACCTAGAAAATACTATGAGTGGGGAAGACACATCTCATTCAAAAATAATAATAAAAGCCACTAACATTTTTCAAGTGCTTGCTATACCAGCCACAGTTTTGAGTGGTTCCATAAAGAGGACACCAGGGACTATGCAGGGGAAGGGAATTCTAGGCCAAGGGGAAAAGCTCTGTGGGGCTTCCCCATCCCACACACTTCCTCATCTACTCCTATGCAACTTCCACCCATTTCAGGGACATTTATTTGGTCAAGGACAACATACTTCCCACACACTTCCTCATCTATTCCTATACAACTTCCACCATTTCAAGGACATTTATTTGGACATTTACTCTGATTTACAGCTTTGAATCTTCAGGTTTCCCACATCCTCTGATAACAAAAATACAGGCAGTGTTCGTTTAATTATAAAATTTTTATAAATATCATATAAGCCTTGCGAAAAACATGGGCGTATTAGTCAGTGTTCTGCAGAGAAACAGAATCAATAGAATGTATATAAACAAATAAATACACACACACACACAGAGAAAGAGAGAGATTGAAAGCTTAAAATAAGGAATGGACGGGCCGGGCGCAGTGGCTCAAGCCTGTAATCCCAGCACTTTGGGAGGCCGAGACGGGCGGATCACGAGGTCAGGAGATCGAGACCATCCTGGCTAACACGGTGAAACCCCGTCTCTACTAAAAAATACAAAAAACTAGCCGGGTGAGGTGGCGGGCGCCTGTAGTCCCAGCTACTCAGGAGGCTGAGGCAGGAGAATGGCATGAACCCGGGAGGCGGAGCTTGCAGGGAGCTGAGATCCGGCCACTGCACTCCAGCCTGGGTGACAGAGCCAGACTCCGTATCAAAAAATAAATAAATAAATAAGGAATGGACTCACCTGATTGTGAGGGCTGGCAAGTTCAAAATCTGCAAGGCAGGCCAGCAGCCTGGAGACCTAGGGAAAAGTTGATGTTGCAATCTTGAGTTCAGAAACAATCTGGGGGCAGAATTTCTTCTTCCTCAGGGGACCTCAGTCTTTTTTCTTAAGACCCTCAACTGACTAAAGGAGATTCATTCACATTACGGAGGGTAATCTAGTTTCTCCAAGTCTATTTATTTAAATATCAGTCGTGTGTAAAAAATTCTTTCACAGCAACATTTAGACTAGTGTTTGACCAAACTACTGGTATCACAGCCTAGCCAAGTTGACACATAAAATTAACTATCAAAAATGGGCTTTTTTTGTCTTTTATTTATTTTTGAAATTGTGATAAAATACACATGAAATAAAATGTATCATCTTAACCATTTTTAAGTATCCAGTTCTATGGCATTGAGTGCATTCACATGGTGCAACCATCACCACCATTCATCTCCAGAACTTTTTTCATCTTGCAAACTGAGATTCTGTGCCCATCACACAATAGATTCCCTTGTTTCTCTCTTCTGGCCCCTGGAAACCACCATTGTCCTTTCTGTCTCTGTGAATTTCACTACTCCAAGTACCTCTTATGAGTGGGATCGTACAGTGTCTTTTTGTGACTGGCTTATTTTATCTACCATAATGTCTTTAAGGTTCATCCATGTTGTAGCATATGACAGGATTTCTTTCTTTTTTAAGGCTGAATAATATTCCATTGTAGGTATAGACCACATTTTGTTTCTCTGTTCGTCTGTCACTGGACATTTTGGTTGCTCCCACCTTTTGGCTATTGTGAACAATGCTGCTATGAGTATTGGTGTATAAGTCTCTGTTCAAATCCCTGTTGTTAACTATTTTTTGTGTATATACCCAGAAGTGGAATTGCTGGCTCATACAGTAATTTTATGTTTAATTTTTTACTGTTTTACTATGTTATAGTCAGCATTTTAAAATTTGTGTCAGGGCCGGACATAGTGGCTCATGCCTTTAATCCTAGCACTTTGGGAGGCCAAGGAGGGTGAATCACCTGAGGTCTGAGGTTCAAAACCAGCCTGGCCAACATGGTGAAAACCTGTCTCTACTAAAAATACACAAAATTAGCCAGGCATGGTGGCAGGCACCTGTAACCCCAGCTACTCAGGAGGCTGAGGCAGGAGAATCACTTGAACCCCGGAGGTGGAGGTTGCAGTGAGCCAAGATCACGCCATTGAACTCCAACATGGGCAACAAGAGTGAAACTCCGTCTCAAAACAAAACGAAACTTCCATCAGAAGATAGGACAAACAGTTGCCTAAGAAAGCCAAAATATATGTTAGTACTCAGATTACAGCCACACATCCAAAGGTGAGCAAAAACACTCAAAGAGCAATCAAAATACGTCATGGATTCTGTAGGTTGACTATCCAGCCTCCACTCTACCCTTCTTCTTTCCTAAGAGAGCCCTGGTTTTATTCATAAAATCTCCTCTTTCCTACAGCATCATGTTCCTTGGTGTAAACAAACACTAGCTTTAGGAATGGGTCTGATCGATGTGAGGAGAATTCCATTGCCCTTGTCAGCAGTTAAGACAAGCTTAGGCACGTGACCTGATTTTGGCCAAGAAAATTAAAGAGAACTCTGGAGTGAGACTCCTGGAAAATTATTCTTAATTCTTAAGAAAGCACCATAGGAAGAGGCCCTCCTCTTCTCCCTCTGGCATTGTCATTCCTACATGTAACTCCTAGAATTGCCATAGCCAGGCTGCCACTAACACGAGGATGAAGCCCACATCAATGGTGGAACAGTGGAGAGATGGAAAGTATCCAGGTTCTTGATGTTAACATCACTGAACTGCCTAATGGACCCAGTTGGGAGCCCACCCTACACACTTTGATCTACTTGATGACAAAACAAACTGACAACAAGTTTTGGCCTTCTGTGAAAAATCAATCTGCTTATTAATATGCAGAAAAATAAAAACAAAGAAAAAGGATAAAGGTGAAAAAAAGAATAAATTGTTCACAATCCCACTGTGTTAGTGAGAGTTCTTGGTGGCAAGCAACAGAAACCAACTCTGATTCACTTAGGCAGAAACATACTGTATCAGATGGATTATCAAGGAACTGACAAAACCAAAGGTAGGAGAACCAGGCGTCTTTCCCATGAAAACCAGATCTAAGCGTATCCCAGTGTTCACGCTACCATTGGAATCAGCAACACTTCAACCACAGCCACCATTGTCACTGTTTCTGCTGTTACTAGTACTATCACTACCACATACTGCACTGCCATCATCTCCGCCACCACTGTGATGATCTCCTTGCTGACTTTCCAGACTTTCTAAGTATCACACCAAGGCTGTGTGACTAGGAGAGTCAAGCCAGCAGCCTATGGCACACCATTTAAGGAGGCACTCACTCTCAGGGTCGTACAAATGCAGATCAGCACTCGCATGACTCTGAGAATGAGTGCCTTCTTAAATGTTACCCCCAGCACCCTAGAGGCTTCTTTGCCTCACTTAGTCCCATTCCTGTGCCATCATCCAAGTTTTGGAATTTCAGCATCAGTGTCCAAGCCTGATTCATGTGACTACAACCACATTGCTATGCAGTGAGCAATGAAGGGTCTCCCTCTTCAGCTTCCACAGACAACTAAGGCACTCTAGCCAAACTACACACACAATGGGAAATTGCCCCCATATAGGAGCCACATCAGAGATAATGACTCTGAGCTGTTCCTACAGTCTTTCTTCCATGCGCAATACTGGGATTGGGGTGCAAAAATGACTTTATGTTTCTTAGCATAGTTTTTTGGTTCTCAGAAAATACACAACATTCTCAAGTGAAATTTCCCCCCAAATTTCCTCCTAACCAGCCTCATGCCTGATATCTGACCTGTGTAACCCCCTGCAATATGTGACTCGAGAAAATGATATATTTTAAGTCAATCACATGTTAAATTTATACTTTGATTGCCAATATTTGAGCAGTGACCAATTACCCAATCTGTTAATTATTTTCTAAAATCATTGCGGTTTGCCTATGAAAGTCCATGGATATCTAAGTCATTACAGGCAAGAAGATTGACAGCCAAAAACTCCTCATACCCGCACACATTCTAGTGACAAAATCCTGCCAGAGAATTAACACCAATACTATTTTTTAAAAACCCAGAGTGTGGAATGCACTAAACCACTGGCCGATTTCACTTTAACAGTAATACTTACAGAAAGGGGAAAAGCTTTTGAAGTGTAAGCAGTCTAATAAGGAGAGAAAATAGACATTCAAACAAATCATAAATGGAAGGAAACTGTAGAACAATGCAATGTTCAAACTAGCCATTCAGGGTAACTTCTTCTTTTTTAAAATTTAAACTATGTTTACTTTCAATTTACATAGTTCCATCTTTCACAAAGCATAGTCAGAAGTCACTTTTTAAAAAATTTCACTTTCTTTAATGGCAAAATAATCACTCACACCCTAGCCGCAGGTTTATTCGCAGTTTTGCTCTGTCTTTATAAAGCTGATTCAGTTGACAGTTGCCAAGGTGACGGCCTTTTTACAAGACACTTTGTTTATGGAGAAGAGTTAAAGGATAAGCACTTTTCACTTGAGACTTTCTAGAAAAATGATACTTGCATTTGCCATACATGCCACTCCAGGCCAAATTTTAAAGACAAGAGAATGAAGAGATGTTGTGAGACTTAATTAAATTAAGGACAAATGTACTCTGTAAACAAAAGCTTTAAAGTTTCCTAGCCAGTGTCTATTTTTCAACCCTGTACGTTTTGACTGTTTAAGCTGTGAAACACAGAGCTCATAGTTGCCTCTAAGATTTAAAGAAATATACTTGTTATTACATGGCTCAAGGAGCAGATATAAGTAGTCAAAATAATCACATAAAGAGAAAATTTTGAAAATTATTTGTTTTAATTTACTTGAAATGCATTGATCCACATCACCTCCTACCAGATGAATTAGTGTTATGTTTGCACAGATGTTTACCATCCATTGTTGTTGTTATTATTCTTATTAAATAAATCACTGTAAATGGTAGGAACATCCAGAAGGATAAACCCAAATCTGCTATTCTGAGTACAATCAGTTGCCCTACATTCAACCTTCCTAAGCTGCTATATTTCTTGAGGAAATTTCTCACCACCCAATTCCCACCTTCTCTCCTTAACAGCTAGTAGTATGATGTCAATGAGTAGAGCTTTTCAATCCATTTATGCTCAGGCATAGGAATGTGATGTGATGGGACCCAATGGGAGTACTGCAAGGGCTTCTAAGTAGATGTTCCTCACTTGTGAAAGAAGACACAAGACAGAGCCATTCCATTTTTCTCCTCTGGATTCTATCATCTGTCAGTACAGTCTGAAACTGTCATGGACATCTTGTTAAAATGTGGACAAAAACCAACATGCTGGATATGACAGAGTGGAAAGTAAAACTTTAAAAAAAACAAACCCTAGGACCATGATGGCATTGCTAAGCAGCTGAAGTAACCCAGGAATCACTTTTCCTCCAAATGTTGTATTTCAAGAGATACATAATGTGTTTTCATCATTTAAACAACCTGGAGTTATTTTTTGTTACTTAAGGCAAAAGCACCCCAGTTGATTGTGACGTGTTGCAAAAATGGCCCCCATTCTTCTTCCCTCCCTATATCTACAGCCTATGCAATGCAACTCTGCCTCTCCTTTCAAGAGACAATTTATTCATCCCTTGGATCTGGTGAGGCTTGTGACCTGCCCGTGGCAATGGAATGTAGCAGAAGTAACAGTGAAAAGTTCAGAACCTGGGCTTCAAGAGGCTTTGTATAGTTCCTTTCTCACTTGTAGACTTCTAATGCCATTATATAAAGAAGACGAGGTTAGACTGTGGAGGAAGAGAGATCCTGTGGAGAGTGACCCAGTTTTCCCAGCTGTCTCTGCTGAGCTGTCAAACCACCAAGCCCCAGTCAACTTACCAGCTGATCACGGATACTTAAGTGAATTCAGCCAAGATCAGCCAAGCCAGCCCAGACCAGAACTGCCCGGGAATCCCAGCCCAATTGCCAAACTACAGAATTAAGAATTAAATAAGTGGTTATTTTAAACCATCATATTGTGGGATTACTTGTTGCATAGCAAAAACTAATCAATACATAGATAAAAGTAAAACTCTAGGTTATTGCTAAGAGCAACAACTTCCCTTAAGTGAATGTTGCATTATATAATCATTGAATATATATTTATCTTGAAATTGGAAATAGATACATATGTGTACTGCCAAAATTAAATTATTAAATATATAGTACAGATGAGACTCTTGCCAGGTGCGGAAATGGAACAATTGAAGGTAATAATGGCATCCTACCACCATTTCCTATTTTTGACCTATTGTAAGGTTGTCCCTGTTAATGGGAGAGAGGAGAGAATAGAAAGGATGGCTAGTATAAAACTGTACACAATCTGAAACCATTCATATTTGGCATCAGCAAATGGTATTTGTGTGCATTCATGAACCAAATCTTTTCTTTTCTTCTTTCCTTGGACTGACATTGAGGGTAAATTGCATTCTCCATGCACTCAGTAATCAAGTGAGGAATACGCAGCTTAGAAATCTTCTCATAGGTAGGGACATGCAACCTGCAATCAAATTAATTATAAAATTTTAGAGCAGAAAGCCTTAGAAAATGCCTAGTTCAGCTTCCCCGCTCCCCAGTTCAATGCAGTCATCTTCTTTGTAACATTGATTCCATTCAGCAGTCTCTTATGTGCAAGTGACTATGCAGCAGGGAATTCAGGAAGAGTAATGAGCATCCCTGCCTTCAAGGAGATTACCATTTGGTAGTGAAGGTGAGAGACTTACATAAATAAGATCCTAGCACAAAGTGTTAAGGAGACCTAAATACTAGGAGTTCAAGGGAAGAAAGATGTCTCCTATAGTGGACATAGGAAAGAGGTAGCATTGGAAATGGGCCTTTAAGGATGGATACGGGCTGGGCATGGTGGCTTACTCCTGTAATCCTAGCACTTTGGGTGTCCAGGGCAGGTGCTTCACTTGAGGTCAGGAGTTCAAGACCAGTCTGGCCAAGATGGTGAAACCCCATCTCTATAAAAATACAAAAATTAGCTGGCCATGGGGGCACACGTCTGTGGGCCCAGCTACTTGAGAGGCTGAGGTGGGAGAATAGCTTGGATGCAGGAGGCAGAGGTTGCAATGAGTTGAGATGGGATGGATATGCATTTAACACATGATAGTGAAGAGGGAGGAGAAAGTTCCAGATTGAGGAATTATGAGCATAGTATGGAGACAGAAAACAACAAACTAGTGTGTCAGGAGTATCAAATGCTGATAATAACCTTTCAGCATTTATTATATGAGCATTCTGGCTTTCCTATCCAGTCTTCTTCATGTAAGTAAAAAGCCTGTCCCTGGCCAGGTGCAGTGGCTCACGCCTGTAATCCCAGCACTTTGGGAGGCTGAGGTGGGCGGATCACGAGGTCAAGAGATTGAGACCATTCTGGTCAACATGGTGAAACCCCGTCTCCACTAAAAATACAAAAATTAGCTGGGCGTGGTAGCGTATACCTGTAGTCCCAGCTACTCAGGAGGCAGAGGCAGGAGAATCACTTGAACCCAGGAGGCAGAGGTTGCAGTGAGCTGAGACGGCGCCACTGCACTCCAGCCTGGCGACAGAGAGAGACTCCGTCTCAAAAA
>NW_016807772.1:2109591-2124806 GCF_001698545.2 Rhinopithecus bieti
AAAAAAAAAAAAAAAAAAAAAAAGCCTGTCCCTTCACCTATCTGCTCCAGCCCAAACCTAGGAGGCATCCTTCATTTCCTCCCCTCCCTCAAACCCCATATCCAAACCATTATAAAGCCCAGTCAGCTCTAACCACCAAGATATGTCTCACCACCTCTATCCCCACCAGCTGAGTGTAATCCATCTTCTTCCATAGTATCTTCCTAACTTGGTTTGCTTCCTCCACTCTTAACCTCTTCCAGTGTAGTCCTCACACAGCAGCCTGAGTGAGCTTCATAAAATGTAAATCAGGTCCTGTCACCCCTCCATTGGAGGGGAGCCTCTGATGGTTTCCTGTCACACTGGGAATAAAATCCAAACTCCCAGGACTTGTAGTATTTAACATCTGCATCATCTGGTCTCTTATTATGACTTTCTCACTTGCCGACTGTGCCTTGGCCACACTGACCTTTAATTCTACTTTAATTCTCTGAGCTCTTCCCCTCTTTAAGGCTTTTGTAGCCTCCGTACCCCTGTCTGAAACGCAGACCCATGGCTTGTCCTCTCATTTCATTCAAACATTTTCTCAAATGTCATCTTCCCAGAGATGCCTTCCCTGACCATCTAAGAGATCCCCCGTCTCCCTCGTTCCCTGTATCCTGCTTCACCTTTTGTTTTTCTAATCTCCCAAGACTCGGTCATCCATATCCTGCTTCATCTTCTTCCTAGTGCTTTTCATTACCTGAAATTATACTTTATATTTGTTCGTTCACTTAATTCTTATCTGCATTAGTATTAGTTTCCTGTTGGTGCTGCAAAAAATTATCACAAACATAGTGGCTTAAACAACACAAATGTATTGTCTTACACTTCTGGAGATCAGAAGTCTGAAATGCATCTTAATGGGTCTCACTAAAGCCAAGATTTCAGTAGGACTATGCTCCTTCTTGGGGCTTTAGGGGAAAATTCATTTCCTTTCCTTTTCAGTTTTTTGTTTTGTTTTGTTTTTTTGTTTTGTTTTTTTTTGAGATGGAGTCTTGCTCTGTCAGCCAGGTTGGAGTGCAGTGGCATGATCTCAGCTGACTGCATCCTCTGCCTCCCAGGTTCAAGTAATTCTTCTGTCTCAGCCTCCTGAGTAGCTGGGACTACAGGTGCACGCCACCACATCTGGCTAATTTTTTTGTATTTTTGGTAGAGACAGGGTTTCACCATATTAGTCATGCTGGTCTCGAACTCCTGACCTCAGGTGATCCACCCACCTCAGCCTCCCAAAGTACTGGGATTGCAGGCATGAGCCACCACATGCAGCCTCCTTTCCAGTCTTGTAGATAAAGGTTCTACATTCCTTGGCTTGAGTTCGCCTTCCATCCTCAAAGTCAGCAGCAGCAGGTCGACTCCTCCTCACATGGCATCACTCTGACACTCACTCTCCTGCCTCCCTCTTCCTTCTTTTAAGGACGCTTGTGATTCCATTGGGCCCACCTGGATAATCCAGGCTGCTATCTCTATTGCAAAATCAGCTGATGAGCAACCTTAATTCCATCTGCAACCTTAACTCCCCTTTACCATGTAACCTACCATGTTCATAGGTTTTGGAGACTAAAACATGGACATCTTTGTGGGGTGGCATTATTCTACCTCCCACCCCACAATCACTAGAAGGTAAGTTTCATGAGGGGCAGAACTGGGCCTCCTTTATCATTCTCTCATGCCTGGCACATAGCGATGTATATTACTCCATATATGTTACTTAACTAAATTCTTGAATGCAACCTACTGTTCCAAGAGTTTTAAATGTATCAAACCAATTCCATCATCACAACTACTCTGTGAAGTAAGAACAATTTTTATCCTCATTTACATTTCAGGAAATAGAAGCACAGAGAAATTAGGTAACTTGCCTAAGATCACATAATTAGCAAGTGCCAGAGCCAGGGCACAAATGAAAGCACATAAACTCTACGGCCTGTGCTCTTGACCACTGTGCTACATCCTCCTCATCAGGGAGTCATGGAAAAGATAAGGTAGGGCCCCGGTAGAACCTTCCTTGAATGAACTTTGACCTAACTGGTAAGCACCAGTTGGGAGAATGCCATTCTCCCACACATGCCTATTCAGTCTCTGTCTGGATACTGTTGATGGAGACAAACTCACTATTTGAGGAGGAAGCTTACTTCGATCTTTCAGCCAGGTCTGGTTTTGGTCCAGCTAACCACAGCCACCCACAGATTTCTGAGGATACTTTCAAGCTAAATGCAAACTCATTTTTCCTGAGCAGGCCTTCTACACAGAATTTTTCTCTGCTTTCCTACTCTGGTAAAATGGGCTGGGCCTTGAAGTAAGTGTGGGACCCACCACTACCTTCACTTCGATGCTAGATCAGAGCCAGCCTCAGCAATCAACTTATGTGGGCTTTCTCTTGGATTCCACTCTGCTCTCACTCAAAGACCAAAAACCTCCACTCTACACACAACACCCCTTGCTCCAAAACTCAGCATCCAGAACGTCTCAGAGGAGGGAGAGTAAGTGAGGGACTTTCATAACCGTTTCGCTTCATTCCTCCCACAAATTTCCAGCTCCCAGGCCAGGAGAGGGGGTGGGTAAGGCATTGTTCTAAAGGAACCCCATTGAGTGTCTGATAAACACCAGGGCCCTTCCTTCAGGAGGGTGGAAAGGAGAATGGAGAATGGGTGGACAACAGAGAGTATTTTTCTTTTTCTGGCCAACAATCCAGAAAATGGATAATTCCCACAAACATAATCAAGTTAGTATTCCATGTGTAATTTGGCTAGTCAATGATTTACATTGCATGTGGGATTTTTAAAGGAAAATTTACTTAGTCATTTTAATAAGAATATTCCTTGGAGAAAAATTTTTCGAAGAAGACCAATAAGGCTAAGGTCAAAATATTATCTCCAGATCTGTGTTATAAAAGCTGTCCAGAGTACATTACCTCCCCTGTGATCTAGCTACCTTACCCACACATCTACACATTCTCATTCTTTCTCTCTGTCTCCCTCTCTCTTTCTGTCTACTATACACACAAATATACACATTTAACCATCTCAACCATACACATGCATCCATTCATATAGACACTCATGCACTTCCTCCTGGTATTTCCCAGTCACCCAAGAATTCTCCTGGCCCTTCTCATGGATGTTGTCCTGCTCTACATGTGCAGACACTTTCATAATGGCAGCACTGGAGTTGCTGAGAGCCAACGAAGTAGGGTGTGGGTATCAGTCCCTACACGTAAGTTGGTTTCTCAGCTCCACCACTTAATATCTATGTGACTTCAGGCAAATTAACTGCTCTGAGCCTCTGTTTCTGTGTCTGAAATTGGCAAAGTAATATCGATCTCATGCTAAATATTGAGCACCAACTATGCAACCAGCATTGTTCAGGTGCTGGGGGTACAGCAATAAAAAAGATGAAATTCCTGCTCTTGGGAAGCTTGTCTTCTAACGGGGAGGAAATGGGTCTCTACCAAAAAAAAAAAAAAAAAAAAAAAAAAAAAGGAAATTTTAAAAAAAAACATAAAAAAAAAAAAAAAAAAAAAGGAAAATTTCAGATAAAACTATGAAAATAGAACACAGTAATATGATAGAAATTTAGGGGGAAGATGTGGTAGGCAGCTTCAAAGATGGCCACTAACAAGCCTCGCCTTCTTGTATTCATCCCCTTGTGGGTTCCTCTTCATGTTGAGTGGGCTGACCCAGGTAACCAATAAGATATTGTGGCAACGGGAGAGTGTTATGTCCAAGCACAGGTCATGAAAGACATTGCAGCTACCAAATCACTCTCTTGGGTCACTCATTCTTGGGAAACCAACAGCCATGTTGAGAGAACACTCAAGTACTCTAACGGACAGTCCTAGGGTGAGGTGGTAATGAATGAAACCTCTTGCCCATAGCCAGCACCAAGCTTGCCAATGGCCAGAGCCAGCCTACCATGTTGAAACTGATCTTCCAACCCTGGTCAAGGCTTCAGAAGACTGTAACCTGCAGATTCATAAGAGATGTCAAGCCAGAACCACCCAGCCAAGTTACTCCAGAATCCCTGGCCCATAGAAACTATGAGACGATACATTTTATTATTGTTTTAAGCCATGAAGAGTTGAAGTAATTTGTTACATAGCAATAGATAATGTATACAGGGAGCTTTGAATAGGATAAGGGAAGGCTTCAGTAAGCTTCATTAAACTTGGTTTATTGTGAGGATTAACTAAAAAAGTAAAAAAAGTCCTTAGCAAAGGGTCAGGTTTTTAGTCCATGCATAGTAAACCTCAGCTATGGTAATTTTTATTCTTTGTGGTAAGATTAATCTTCATCCAACACCCTCATATTGCAGATAAGGACCTTGGGATCTAGGAACTTCAGACATTTGCCCATATCCTACAAAGCAAGTGTTGGCCAAGCTAAGCTGGAGGCTAGGTCTCCTTGCTTCTCCTAGGCCCTAAGCCACACTTCTTTCTTCTATACTCTGTTGCTTCCCTCCTTGCATAAAAAGCTGCTGGAATGAGAATCTGACAAATCTGCACAGAGATTCAAACTCCGCTGAGTCTCCTCCGTACCCTTGGACATGGAGACAGAGCAAGGGACAGAGAGAAGATGGGTGGGGTATATGTGGGACTGGCAACTCCACAGTTGCCCACAAGAACTTCTTCAGAAGCCAATGGCCATGGTCAGGTGAACATTTCTGGATTTCCATGGAATGCTCTCTTCCTTGCTAATTGCTGTTAGGAGCTCAACAGCTGTTTTTAATATTTTGATGCTAATCACCTGAAGGGCCATGGAGAGAAGGAAAGAGAGAAAGGCAGATTGTCTGCAAAGCCTAGAAGACTATCTGTACCTCAGCTCCAAAGAGTTTAGCACAGGCTGGTTCCCATGTGCTGCTTTCCTCATTCTTCCCTGGGGTCAAGGATGCGGCCAGCTTTCCTCTCTTGGTGGCCGCCACACCCATTCTCTCCCTGGGCTTTCTGTCCTTCCCTCCACCCCCATGACCAGCTGTGGAGTTGCACATGACCCATGTCCCTCCCTCCTTTCTTATATCCTCTCAAAGATGAGCTCACAGGCTCTGCTTGTTATAAGAGATTCATTGCTGGTCACTATAAACAGACAACAGACAATGAAAATAACCAAAGTGGGAGAAATTACAAAACAGTAGAATCTTTTGATGTGACCACACCACTCCCTCACTTAAAATCTCTGGGTCACTCTGCATCCCTACAGAGCAATACAGAAATCCTCAAAGAGGCACACAAAGTTCTTCAAGATCTTGCCTAAGTTCAAATCCTTACTCTGTGCTTGCCAGCTGTGTGCCCATGAACAAGTTACTTAATCTCTTTGTGCCTCATTTTCTTCTAATATAAAAAGGTAAAAACATAGGGTTCTGTTAGAATTATTTAAATGAGTTAACATATAGAAAACCTTAGATCCACATCTGGCATATATCAAGTGTTCAATAAATGGCATCTACCCTGATGATGATGATGATGATGATGATGATGATGACACCTCTGCAAACTTACCCATTACTTCCTGCCTTCACCTGCTTGAAAAGCCCTCACATATGTACCATGCTGTTCATCACCTCCATGTTTTCTTGCTCTGTTTTCCTGGACCTAGACAGCCTTCACCTTCCCTCAAGCCTGGTTCACATCCAGGTCTTTAGAGATGTGAAATTTGCTAGTCAAGCCAAACTTCTTTGGAAAGCATTCAATGCCTATCCCATCATCACCACAGGCTGGCTCTGGGACCCCTCGTCTGTGCTCCTGTAGCATCCTATGCATATCTCTATCATTATCTAAGAATATGTGTGTGTGTTTGAATGATCTATTAGCTGTGTCACAACCTACTCTGATACCTACTGGGTTCAGACGACAACCATTTTATTTGTTCACAATCTATGGATCAAGAATTTAGGCAAGGCTTGGCTGGTCAGTTCTTCTGTCCCACAAGGCACTGGCTGAGGTTCACTCACTCAGCTGCATTCAGCTAGAGTCTAGGCCCATGAAGGGTTCACTCACAAGCCCAGTACCTCAGTGTTCTTCTCACACTCTCACTTCATGTGGCAAACTTGGGCTTCCTCACAGCATGGTGGCCTCCTTACAAGTCAGGATCCTTACAGGATGACAGATGCTCCTTACAAGCAGCATTTTAGGAATGACAGAAGCAGAAGCTGTAGATTTCTTAAGGCCCAACCTCAGAAGTTGCACATTTCTTTCACCACATTCTGTTGGTCAAAGCTAGTGAGAGAGAGGGTCAGTCCAAAGTCAAGGGAAGGAGTAGGGAGAATGTGTGGCCATCTTGAAGCCACCACCACAGGTTCATCTCCCATTAAGATTCTGAGCTCCTTGAAGGCAAGGACAGAATGTGTTAGTCTTGGTATCCCCAGCACCTAACTGGGACTAGTGCCTGGTATGGAGTAGGTGCTTAACAAGTTGTTGAACTGAACTCCCACACAAACACAGGAAAGCTCTAGAGGAGGATGAGACATTCTAACAAAACCCCCGAGGAAGCTCCTCTGGGAGCTGCCAAAGCCTCCCCGCCTACAACTTCTGCTTCTTGTCAAATCCATCTTCAGTTTCATTCCTGGCACAAGGTGTGTGAGCAATGCCAAAATCACTAATTAAGTACCAGTGTCTCTAACTGGCTTTAACACGGATAAAGGACAGAAGCAAAAGAAATGAGTGTAGTTGGAATGTTCTACAGGCCTATCCAAAGAACAGATAAAATGCGAAGTGCATTTGTATAAACATTTCCAACTCTAGCCCTGCGCAGGTCAAAAGCATCCCCAACGAAGAGGACTTTCAAGTCTCCTTATTTGGGAAAAACCCTCCCCCAGCCTCATGCAGTAAAAGCCAGTGGCTAGACCGTGAGACTCACTCCTGAATTCCCTAAAGAAAGTCCTGTTGTTTTTGCCTATGGCTCATGGCAGCAGCCCGAGATTGCTGCAAGAATGCAAACCTCCCAAGACCAGGCGCCGAGGGCAGAGCCATGGGAGGTGAGGATATGAGGGTGAGTCAACTCAGACCACCAGCAATTGTCTGCAGAGGGAATGTCCAGGCCGTGCCTAAGCCAGCATTGGCATAGGCACTTAATTTTTAATGAGCAAACCATTGTGAGAAAAACAAATACAACTTTAAACTATCTGAGTATGCAGGTTTGCTTCTTTTTTCATCTTAGTGTCCGTAAGTCTTTGGCAATGAGATGGACTGGGTTCGTTCCTAACCTAGGATCTCAAACAGCTAGAAGCACCAGGGGCAAACAACTGCCGACAGAGCCCACCTGACACCAACAGGCATGGGGAAGCAGCTGTCCTTCCCTTGCTGTCACTGGGGACAACTTGACAGAGTCAAGCCAGCCTGAAGAGAATCACTTACACAAGTTAGAAGTGTTCCAGATGCATGAAAAAGTGACCCATTTAGCAACTCTCTGGAATCCTGAGAGTGAAACGTATTGCCCAAGTCCCCATGTTGTCTTCTCATGAGGCAACCAAGGGCGTAGAAGACTCTGCAGGGAGAGGAAAGGTGCAAACCCCTTTCCTTCACGCTGCAAGCTGGCAGAATCCTGACATCTGTGACACAGGCGAGGGCATGTGGGGTGTGTCCATATTCCCCAGGCTCCCATGTTCCTTTTTCAGTGCTCTTCATTTCCCCTCAAAACTAGGTTATAAAGTAAGAGTCCCATGCCAGACACCCACGTTTGCAACCAACAGATATCTAGTTGAGCACATTCCACATACTAGGCCCCGATCCAGGTGCTGGAGACAGCAAAGAACCTAAGAGATGAGGTGTCTGTTATATTGGAATTTTCCAACAGGCAAATAAAAAGGCAATTTCAGATCACAATAGGTGATGGGAACAGAATAAACTAGGAGAGCAGGAAGCATCACAGAGAATGGCTTCTTCAGGTAGAGAACACCTCACTGGGCCTTCAATGATGACACAAAGAGAGCCGTAATCTAAGACAGAAGAGGCTCAGGCAGAAGGAGCAGCAAGTGCACACAATCCGAGATAAGCCTGGTGTCTGAGGAGCAGAACAAAGGCCAAAGTGAACATAAGAAGTGCAGTGTGAGACGAAGTAGGGCTACAGTGTGCAGGGCCTCGGACATTACAGTAAGGAATTTGAGCTGATTTTACTCCACATTTTCTCCAAACATTGCTAGCCATTTTTTTTTTTTTTTAGAGAATCTCACTCTGTTGCCCAGGCTGGAGTGCAATGGCATGATCTCGGCTCACTGCAACCTCAGCCTCCTGGGTTCAAGTGATTCTCCTGCCTCAGCCTCCCAAGTAGCTGGGATTACAGGCACATGCCACTACGCCTGGCTAATTTTTTGTATTTTTAGTAGAGACGGGGTTTCACCATGTTGGCCATGGCTTGTGTCGAACTCCTAACTTCAGGTGATCCAACCGTCTTGGTCTCCCAAAGTGCTGGGATTACAGGCGTGAGACACCACACCTGGCCTACTACTTTTAATTCTTTAGCACTATGAGGTTTCATTTGTCAGAGACTATGATGTTCCAAAGCAGTGGTCCTCAAAATGTGGTCTTCAGACCAGCAACATCAGCACCACTTGGGAATTGGTTAAAAACACAAACTCTCAGGTTCCGACATGGACCTGCTGAACAAACGCTCAGGAGCCGGGAGCCCGGCAATCTGCCTGTTATAAGCCCTCCATGTGATTCTGATTCATGGTGAAGTTTGAGAACCACTGTTCCAGAGAAAAAGGATTTCCTAGACTGTGGAAACATCCTTTAACACAAATACACTGTTAAGGAAGACAGAGATATGTGTATTATATGTTTTAGTGTGGTTTCCTTATAAAAGAATGGAAATAAACAGTACAGTACATAGATTCTGACTGGCCTTTGCTGACTTATGACCCCCCACGCGGCCTGTGATACAATGAGGCTCTTAGTATCGAGGAAAGCTGACAAACCTAGTTGCCCCTAAACATAATGGCCCAAGGTAGCTATTCTTTTGGAGTTTAGAGGCTTCCTTTTTATAGCTGCTCTATAGCTCTCTCTGTTCTTAAGCATTCACTTTTCTTAATAATAAATAAATATAATAAAAATTAAGGTAGCTATGTATTAAGAAGTTACTAAATATCAGGATGCTGTTTCAAGAGCACTGTAAGTACATATTATTACCATTTTGAGAAAACAAAACAGGCCCCAAGAGATGAAGTCATATGTTCAAGTACATACCTATTAAGGGGACGATGCTGGTATTCAAACCCAAGTGTATTATGTATCTACTGCCAAGTAACAAATGACTCCAAACTAAGTAGTTAAAACAGCAAACATTTATTACATGGTTGCCTAGCATCAGGGATTCAGGAGGTGCTTCGCTTTATGGTTCGGTCTCAGGGTCTCTCATGAGGTTGATGTCAAGCTGCAGTCATCTGAAGGGCTAGAACTGGATCTTCCAAACTCGTTCATGCAGCTGTTGGCAGGAGGCTTCAGATCCTTGACAAATAGGCTTCTTCATAGAGCAGTTCATGACATGGCAACTGGCCTCCTCCAGAGCAAGTGACGGAAGAAAGAGAGATAGCAATCAAATTGGAAGCAACAGTGCCTATTGTAAGCCCATCTTATATGTAACATGCCATCACTTCTGCTGTACTCTTTTGGTCATGAAGACCAATCCTAGTATAGTGTGGGAGGGAACGACACAAACAGAAGAATATCAGGAGGTGGAGCCCTTGGGTGCCATCCTGGAGGAAGGCTACCACACCATGTCTGTCTCACTTCGAAACATATAATCTGTTTATTTATTCCTTCAGTAAATATCAAAGGATCAGTCATTTCCAGATGCTGTCCTAGACTCTGGGTATTGTTGGTAAATGAAACAAACATAACCCTTACCATCCTGGAGCTCATAATCTAATAAATAAGTAGACAAACAAATACATATATAATTATAATTTGTGATAAGTACTATGAACAATATAAACAGAGTTCAGTGGGAGGAAAATGGGGTGAGGGTAGGGAGTAGAGACCTATTTATCCAAACTGGTAAAACTTAGAAGGCAGCTTTCCAGAGGCAACCCTAAATAATGGTCACCAAATTTTGGGGACTAATCAATAAAAACTTTTGAGTAAGCATTCCTAAAACACATATATTTATTCAGTTTTAAATTTTATATATGTGTATATATGCATATATAAGTATAATATAGGCATTGTATACTTCATATACAGAAAACACATTATATATAATATATAGAAAAAGTCAAAAGATGAAAGTTGAAATATAAAATATTTTACATTTTATAACATTATTAATGATGCAAAACTATTTTGTGCCTACCTTTGAAATTTTCATTAATAATATTTTGATGAGAGCTATGTGATTGAATATGCTTCACTAAGCCTCTATGAATAAAAGGTCTGATTCTACATTAATTTCTTTTGGTGCTTGGTTTTTTGTTTTTTTGTTTTTGTTTTTTTTTCAGACAGAGTCTCACTCTGCCACCAGGCCAGAGTGCAGTGGCTTGATCTCGGCTCACTGCAACCTCTGCCTCCCAAGATCAAACGATTCTCCTGCCTCAGCCTCCTGAGTAGCTGGGACTCCAGGCGTGCGCCACCACGCCCAGCTAATTTTTGTATTTTTAGTAGAGACGGGGTTTCACCATATTGGCCAGGATGGTCTCTATCTCTTGACCTCTTGATTCACCCGCCTCGGCCTCCCAAAGTGCTGGGATTATAGGCGTGAGCCACTGCACCCAGCCTGGCGCTTGGTTTTAATAGTTATCAGACATGGAAAAGATACTTCCAAAATACTTTGATCAAAACAAGAGAAGAGCTTTATCACTCATTTCACTGAAGTATGATACTTGTTTTTCAACCCTATCCATCAATTAGTTTCCAATAAAATTGGATAGTAAATTTTACCTTCCCTAATGTCAACTACTTGTTAATACAAACTTTAAAAAATTGATTCAAAGTCCCCTAGAACTGTTTATTTATCATTTTTAAAAGGTTAAAAATTCCGTTTCCAAGTATGTAGACATGAGAGTTTTTAAAGAGGCATATTCACTGCATTTTTGGCAATAAAAATTACATAACTATTGGAGATTTTCCAAATATCCATTTTCAAAATGCTCTACTCATAGCATTAAACGTGGTTACTTCCTCATTTATTGTTAAAAGATCACGTTTATCTGAATAATTTCACAATTTTTTGGCCACATTATTTTGTTTATGGCTTTCTCTGGTAACGTAGCTAAAGAAGCACTTACATGAGGAGCTAGAAAAATGTCAGCCCTGCCATTTCTTGTTGTTCAGCTAAATTTGTATTATTAGGGAAATCTCTAGACTCAGCCTCTTTTTAAAAATATTTTTAGAATTACTTATTCATTAATGGAGATGTTTGGTTAAACCTAGATTATATGACTTCCTGTTCTAGGAATGGAGAACTAGGTAATTCATACCATCTCTCCTACTGAGGACAATCAGCAAAACAAAATATATTTCAAAAATCTACTCCAGTGTGCTAGATAGCTAACAAGATGGTGCAGAATTACTGGGTTAGTATCTGGTAAAGGATACAGATGAAGGGAGTTGAGTCCAGCATGTAGGGCAGTTTTTTCTATGGTATATGCCAATACGTTATATGCCAATATGGTATATGCCCATTTCTTTTTTCTTTTCTTTTTTTTGGAGACAGGGTCTCACTCTGTTGCCCAGGCTGGAGTGCACTGGCATGATTTCAGCTCACTGTAATCTCTGCCTACTGGGTTCAAGCGACCCTCCTGCCTCAGCCTCCCAAGCAGCTGGGATTATAGGCATGCACTACCACACCCAGCAAATTTTTTGTATTTTTAGTAGAGACGATTTCACCATATTGGCCAGGCTGGTCTCAAACTCCTGACCTCAAGAGATCCACCCGCCTCAGCCTTCCAAAGTGCTGGGTTTACAGGCGTGAGCCACAGAGCCCAGCAGTATATGCCAATTTCTAAAAGCAGGACTGAGGGGCGAAGTGGCTGAGCAGGAAGGTGGTTAAAAAGTGTCTCACAGAGCTAAGGCCAATTTTGGGGCCCAGCATCACCAAGCCAGGATAGCTCTGGTGAATCTCTTTGCATTTGGATGGGCCACCAAAGGACAGTACACTAAAAACAATGATAAACCAAAAGAAGGTTCTAGAAACTCAGTTTCACAGTACCTGGAATTGAATTAACATGATCTCATAATGCTAAGGCCCCAAGTACCTAGCAGAAGTAAATATGAATTCACTTTGGAGAATGACAACATCATTATAGAATTCTAATTATGACTACAAATAATGTTTCAAGTACAAATATCTGAATACAATAAAAGAAAAAAAAAACAAAACAGAAAAACAAGACAAGACCACACAAATGAAAACCAAGAAAACACAGACATAGATCACAAAGGCTCAGAAATTAGAATTTTTCAACTTAAAAAAAAAGTGTATTGACTTTAAATAATACTATACTTAATCTGCTCAGAGAGACAAAAGTCAACCTTGAGACTTTTGGCAGAGAACTGAAAACTATTTGTTTAAAAGAGCCAGTGAAAATGCTAGAATTTGAAAAATAATAACAATTAAAACACAACAGATTTCACATTTAATTACAAATAGATGAAGAGAGAATTTGTAGTATGGAAGAAAATATCCAGACTACAAAGCTAAAAGACAAAACTAAGAAAAAAAAAGAAAAAAAAATTATAAGAAGGTTAAGGAACCTACTAAAACACTTTCCAAACTTAAAAAAGAAAACAAAATGTCATAAAATGATACCTTTGTAAAATGTAATTTAAATGAATCATTAGAACAATGAAATAATAAAAAGACACTGAATATATGCTCAAATTTTTACTGGATTCAAAAGACATAAAATTACTCTGCCAGTTGGCTTCAGAATATTTAATCTCAATTTTGTACTTCTCTTTTTCCAAATCATGACACTGATATAAAAGCTCCATGAAAAGTTTTGATATATATTTAGCTAAAGTACTAAACAGAGAAAGATAATGGAACAGAAACATCATTTACGAGTAATTAGTTGAACCATTTCTAAAACTAATTAAATACATCAATACGAATTCAGGAAATCGAAAACTAGCTAAATAAGGGAAAACCTAGGTGCACTTTATAGTAAAACTGCTAAAAACAAAAATCTGAACAAAGAAAATATCTTCAACACAACCAGAGAAAAAGAGTGCCATCAATGGAACAATAATCAGACTTACAGTTTATTCCTCAACAGCAACATTCTGAGCCAAAAGACAATGGTACAATAGCTCCAAAGTGCTGAAAATAAATTACTGCCAACCCTGAATTCTGCTCCCAAGATATAAATGTATGTCAAGAATGGAAGTAAAAAGAGACATGTTCAGACAAACCAAAACTGGGAGAGTTCATCCCCAAGAGACTTGAATTTATATATCTACATATATATAAATTTGCCTTCAGGCAAAAGGAAAAGGTTTGAGGTAGAAAGTCAGAAATGCAGAAAGGCATGATAACTATAAATGAATATTGACTACATAAAACCAAAAGTAAAATCTTGTAGAGAATTATACTGAAAATTATAATACACTGGAAAAGCATTAAGTCAGGGGAGACATAAATAGAGTGATAGTGTTTTACAGTACATACATTCCCCGGAAGAGAAAAAAGAACCAAATGATATTTTGTTTTTATGTCAGATATACATATTGCAATATTTGCTGCGGTCACCAAGAATTTATAGGATTCTAATAACTTTTAAAAATTTTAAATCAATGCAAATGAAAGCAAGAAATGAAAAAAATAACATACAACAAGCAGTACAAATTGAAAAGCTGAGCAAAATGGTAGATTTAAACCCCAAAATACCAGAAATTAGATAACATGTAAATATTTAAATTCAGTGATTAAAAGACAAAGTTTGTTATCCTGAATAACACTAAATTTAATATGCTACTTACAAAACACAAGACTAAAATAACAGAATTCTCAAAGATTTAACAATAATGTCAAACTAGACGCTAAGGTTAAAAGCATTCCTAAAGACAAAGAAAGTGACCTCATGATGATGAAAATTAGATTTGTCAAGAAGATATAACAATTCTAAATTTACATGTAGCCAATAGCATAGATTCCAATTTTATTGCTCTTTCTGAGATCTAATAGAAAAATAAGACAAAAATCAGTTTACATTTACAGGAGTATACATTTGTAAACTTGACTTAATTGGTCTTCATAGAATACTGCACCCAATATCTGCAGAATACACACTTAGTTCATACACCAAAATTACAAAATGCTGGGCCAGTAAGCAAGTCTCAACAAATTTCAAGAACTGAAATCATAGAGTATGTTACCTGACCACAGGGGAAGTGAGCTAGAAATCAATAACAAAACTATATTCACAAAATAGCCATATGTTTGGAAATTTCAAAATATACTTCTAACTAAAATTATAGATTCAGAGAGGAAATCACAATGGGAAGTTAGAAAAATACTTTGAACAGAATAATCATGAAAATATGACAAATCAAAATTCATTTGATGTAGCTAAAGCTGTGCACAAAGAAACTGTACGGCCTTGAACATCTCTAATCTGAGAGACAGTGTCTTCAAAAAAACCTATGGAAAATATTATACTTATTATATTATACTTATTTAAGTAGGTGCTCATTCTCATTAATAATCAGGTAAATGTAATTAATGCCTCAATGATATTTTATTACAAACTCACCAGAATGGCTAAAATTCAAAAGACTGACAAGACCAAATGTTGAAGAGGATAATTACTGCCCATGCTGCTGGTGGAAATGTAAACTGGTGCAATCACTTTGGAAAATCGTTTGGTGATATCTACTAAGCAGAAATATACGTGTGTAGGTGTGTATACATATATGACTGTGTGTACACACACACACACTTTTTCTGTCAAAGGTCCTGTCCCCCTGTGCACCTCTAGGCTCACAAGGCAGAGATGTAAGTGCCTTGTGAGCCTCTAGGTGCACAGGGGAACAGGACCTTTGGTAGAAAAGTGAAGGGATTATAATACTACAAGGCAGTCTTTGTAGTTCTTTCTCTTTTCTCCCTGGAGACTTTGAATAGAAAAACGTTGTGACAGGGTTTTAGAGGTGATTGTCTGGGAGCCTTTAAGGTTTTGGTAAAAGTCTTAGTCCATTCAGGTTGCTATTAACAAAATATCTTAGACTCGGCCGGGCGCGGTGGCTCAAGCCTGTAATCCCAGCACTTTGGGAG
>NW_016807772.1:2127852-2136227 GCF_001698545.2 Rhinopithecus bieti
AAAAAAAAAAAAAAAAAAAAAAAAACTTAGACTCCGTCACTTATAAGCAACAGAAATGTATTTATTCTGACAGCTCTAGAGGCTGAGAAGTCCAAGGTCAAGGTGCCAGCAGAGTGTCTGGTGAGGGCCACTTCCTCATGGACAGGGCTGTCTCATTGTGCCCTCACATGGTGAAAAGGAGCTAGCTGGCTCTCTACAGTCTCTCCTATTTGACAGGGCACTAATCCCAATCATGGGGGTTGCACACTCATGACCAATCACATCTGAAAAGGTCCCACCTCCCAATACCATCAACTTGGGGGTTAGGATTTCAACACATGAATTTGGAGGGAACACATTCAGACCATAGCAGTCGGTGCTTTGAATACTGGGTCTAAAATCAGGTACTCTGAATATTGGCTCTACATTCAATGTCCTGCTTTTTTCTTTTCTAGTTGTGTAAATTTGGACAAATTACTTAACTTCGCTGGGGCTCATTTATAAAACGAAACAATGTAAGGCTGAAATTAGATCATCAAGGGGCCTTATTAGTGCATATATTAAGACACTTTCCCCTTCTCCCAAAGCATGTATAGAGAAAAGGAGGTAGGATTTGCCTGAAAGAGGTTTAGGTGGCCGGGCGCGGTGGCTCACGCCTGTAATCTCAGCAGTTTGGGAGGCCGAGGTGGGTGGATCACGAGGTCAGGAGATCGAGACCATCCTGGTTAACACGGTGAAACCCCGTCTCTACTAAAAAAAATACAAAAAACTAGCCGGGCTTTGTGGCAGGCGCCTGTAGTCCCAGCTACTCGGGAGGCTGAGGCAGGAGAATGGCGTGAACCCAGGAGGCGGAGCTTGCAGTGAGCTGAGATCG
Source organism: Rhinopithecus bieti (assembly GCF_001698545.2). NCBI lineage: Eukaryota > Metazoa > Chordata > Mammalia > Primates > Cercopithecidae > Rhinopithecus > Rhinopithecus bieti. The sequence goes on from NW_016807772.1 coordinate 2,128,706, forward strand.
CGCCACTGCACTCCAGCCTGGGCGACAGAGCAATCCAGCCTGGGCGACAGAGCAAGACTCCATCTCAAAAAAAAAAAAAGAGGTTTAGGCAAGAGAGATTCAAGGGATCTTTGAGGGTGCAACAGGTATAAAAATAGAAAAGATGTCTAGGGTATAAGAGGAGATGGGTCACAAAAGCAGAGTAAGAAACTAGGTCTACGTGCTGAGGACAGAAGGGAAGGTTGACTAGGCAGTCCTCTGAGTTGCTAAATGAAGATTCTTTACATTATCCCTGACCACCCATTGTGGTCAAGTGGCTCTAGAAATGAGCAATGGAAATGTGCCAGCACAGGAAACTAGACGAGGCATTACATAACTCCTCCTGCGTGTGCACACACACCAGTAAGAGTGGGTTTTTCACTTCATTTGGCCTACCATGGCATCCTGTATAATCCTCTATTTCAGCACCTGTCAGTGTCAGGCAATCAATAGTCAATGGCATTTCTGTCCACCTCCCACTAAACTATGAATTTCTGAAAAACAAGGAAACAGCATTTTATTCATCTTTGAGCCCTACCACCTAACACAGAGAGTAGCATAAGAGACTCTCAATAAATGTTGACTTAATAAATAAATGAATAAAAGAATGAATGACATTCTGGTTACAGAAATCACAGCCCTGGACTGCACAGCCACCATGAAAAACCTGCCAAATGGAGCACCCTGAACCTCCCTCCCACAGTTCTCACCCACCCGACCCATAATGTCTCTTCCATCTGACTTGTTCCCATTTTGCCTCCCCCAAATTTCTTCCCAACCTTGCAGGGAGAAGCCCAGAGCCTGAGGGTACATGCCTTGGCTTCTCTTATTTCATCTAAAATATTCTATCAGTTGACTGATGTTAATTTGAATGTTGCTTCTGTTTTCTTCTTCAGATCTGGGTGAAACTAGATTTTTTTTTTTTCTCAGACAGGGTCTTGCTGTGTCACCCAGGCTGGAGTGAAGTGGCATGATCACATCTCACTGCAGCCTTGACCTCCCAGGTCCAAGCAATCCTCCTATCTCAGCCTCCCAAGTAGCTGAGACCACAGGCATGCACCAACACACTCTGCTAATTTTTGCATTCTTTTGTAGAAACGGGCTTTCGCCATGTTGCCCAGGCTGGTCTTGAGCTCCTGAGCTCCAGTGATCCACCCACCTCAGCTCCCAAAGTGCAGAGATTACAGGCGTGAGCCACAGCACCCAGCCTGCAACTAGATTCTTGACAGTGACTGTGACGAAATGATGTGGCCTTCCTCAAGCTCTGTCCCGGCCTTCATTCGTTGCTTCCAGACCAATAACTGGGGTTAGCTCTCAGGATAGTCCAGGTAGAGAAATACAGACCTGGATGCAGAAGAAAACACCTTATGTTCAGAAAGAGCTGCAGAGCTTGGCTTGGTATCAGCATGAACTAGGGGGGACACAGTGGGGACTGTTTGGAAGGATGATAAACAGGACAGGGAGGGAACTACTGACTCAGGAACTGTCTTGGAGGTAGTATTAATTTGTTTCTGAATGGTTCCTTGGGGCTTGGACATGAGGATGCCTTACAGTAAGTTACAGGAAGAGGCTGCAGTGCCTTGGCAGAAAATTGAGGAAGGGGTCAGAATGCTCAGGGAGACAGGATTGTTGGAACAAACTTATTATGTGACACCTAGACTTCCTGGGAGGGCTCAGGGACATTCCCTTCAAATATATCAGTGTGGGGCAAGAACATCTACTGGTGTGGGGGTGACAGCATCTTTGGGAAGCTTAGTAATGATTATCCAATGTACACCAGGGTAAGAATAGGCGATTCTGCCATTTCACTGGGCTCCCTAGTGTCAATGGAGATGCTAGGATTTCAAAATAACAAAGACCAGGTGTCTGCTCTTAACCATCAGAGTCAAGATGAATATAAACCATAACAGCCAGCAAGGCCAGAGTGCTTCAGTCCACAGAGTTTTTGATGATGGCTAACAGACCATGGTGTTCCTACGAGTGAGATAGATGAGCAGTCAATGAGGGTACTGCATGACTTGTGTAACAATTTAAAAACTCAAGAGCCGTCAAGGTTGATGGACCCACAGTTTCTAGATCTGAGCCAGTTCTCAGACCCCACAGTCTGCACCCTCTTGTGCAAGGATCCTGCAATGTCTCCCACACTAGTGAAGTGTTTAGGAGTTCAATGGTCTAAGACATGTTGAGATATGCCCTGTAAGATAAAGAACAAGTTATTAGCCAGGCTCAGTGGCTCACGCCTGTAATCCCAGCACTTTGGGAGGCCGAGGCAGGTGGATCACGAGGTCAGGAGTTCGAGACCAGCCTGGCCAGCATAGTGAAACCCCATGTCTACTAAATACACACACACAAAAAATTAGCTGGGCATGGTGGCGCATGCCTGTAGTACCAGCTACTCAGAAGCATGAAGCAGGAGAATCACTTGAACCCGGGAGGTGGAGTTTGCAGTGAACTGAGATCGTGCCACTGCACTCCAGCCTGGGTGACAGAGTGAGACTCTGTATCAAAAACATAAAAAATGAAAAAAATAAAACAAGTTATTACACCCTGTATTTATTAGGGCTGAGAAAGAGATACAGTGCTTAGTGAGCCTCTTTGGATTTTGGAGAACTATAAGCTGTCCTGGGGAATACTTCTACCAATGTGTTGAGTGACTTAAGAGGCTGTCAGTTTTGTGTGGGGCTCAGAACAAAGAGCTCTGGAACAGATCCAAGCTGCCACACAAGGTGCCCTCAGCTCATATGATCTGCCGATCCAAGGGTGCTAAAGGGATCTGTGACAGATAGGGATGCCGTGTAGAGTGTTTGGCAAGCCCCATCGTAGAGTCATAGGCGAGGCTCCTACGGTTCTTCTTAGCTACCTGCTTCAAAATAGAACAACCCACTGTGTGAAAACCAGCTCCTGGCATTGCTATTGAGCCATTTTAGAGACTGGGCATTTCTCTCTCCAGCAAATGCCTCTATTTATTTCTTCCCTTTATATAAAATTCCTTAAAAGAATTTCCATATTCACTATCTCCACCTATTTTTTTTCTATTGTTTTGAAACTACTTCATCTTTCATCCTCACAATTCCACCAATACCACTGTTACAAACTCACCAATGACTTCCATGTTGTAAATGCAGTGACCGACTTTAAGTCTTCTTCCTACTTGATCTGTCAGCAGCATCTGACCTAATTGGACACTCCCTCATTGAAACACCTTCTTCCCATGTTCCCCAAGACATCATTCTCTCCGTCCTCTTCCTGTCTCACTGGTTATCCTCATCCCCTTGGCTGGTTTCCTCTCATACCACAAACCACTAAATGTTAGAGGACCCAAGGCCAGTCACTGATTTCTTTTTTGCTTTTTCTTTCTACCTATACTCTCTTCTGAAGTGACCTTGTCCCACCCATAGCTTTAATTTTTCATGGACCGCCCACTTCCAAGTTTATATCTATGGCCCCATCTTCCCTCCTGAACTCTAGATTCCTGTATCCAGCAGCCCATTAGACATCTCCACTCTGTGAGGCATCTCAGGCTTAACAATTCCAAAACTAAATTTTGAATCCTCTACCTCCCAACCTGTTCCTCTACAAGCTTTCCCCATCTTAGTAAAGGTCAGCTTCATCCCTCCGGCTGCTCAGACTGAAGATGTTGACTCATCTTTACTTCTTTCCTTCCAGTTCCATCCATCAGAAAATCTTGCCAGCTCTTCCTTCAAAATATTTAGAATCTAGTAAACCCTTAGTCTAAGGCACCATCATCTCTTGCTTAGATTATTGTATCCTGTTTCCATGCTTCCACCCTTGCCCTCTTCAATTTGTTTAAAACAGCAACCAGAATAATCCTGTCTTGCTTCTGAAAACCCTCCACAGGCTTCCCCATCTCATAAAGAGAAAAATTCAAGTCCTCAGAGTGACCCATGAGGCCCACAAGGTCTACACAGTCTCTGCCTCTGATTCCCCTCTGACCTCACGTCCTGCCACTTTCCCTTCACCCTTTCCAGAACACCCCCTCTGCTTTGGACAGCTTCCTTCAGCTGGCAGCAGGCTTGCTCCCTCACTTCGGCTCCAATTGCCCGTCCCCATAGATACCATCCCTGTCTATCTCTTGTATCCTCTTCATTTTTATTTTATTTTTCTGGTAGCATGTCTTGCCATCTGACATATTATATGTTAATTTCATTGTTTGCCTCCCCCTAGCCCGGTAGATTAAGTTCTGGAGACAGCAAGAGCTGATTTGTTCTGTACGTGTCTATGGCCCCAGGACTTAACACAATGGCTGGAAGAAGATAAATGTTCAATCGATTTTTGCTGAGTGCATGCATGAATGTCAAATCCTTTGCTAAGCGAAGGTGTAGGGGAGAGAAAACGCAGATCGAAAATGATCAAGACCTAGCCCCAACCTTTAGGACCTCCCAGCTTGGTACCCTTCCCCAGAGCACAGAGTGTGGTCTTTCATAGGCCACAACACACAGTTACAACCAGAGAAGTGTGATCAAGCACACCAAGTAACTGTTTTGCTTTTGCCCCCTCTCAACTTAGGATATTACTTTACTTCAGAGACTTGCCAGAGATCCGTTTGCTACAGCAAATTCAGATGTTAACACCCAAAACCACATATATTTTCTGCTGTCTTGTGAACGTTAAGGATTTCATGTGGCTGACCTGGTCGTAAAGATAGACCAGGTCAAGGGTTTCCTAGGTGTCTGAGTGACATCACCCATGCCTCTCCCACCAATCCCCTCAAAAGTCTCCTGACCCTGCATAGGCAGATCCTGAAATTACACAATTTACAATGCATTGATCTCTGAAAGAGCAAGTCATGCTCCAAAGAGGGCTGCAGACAAAAGCGTTCCAAGCCAGACTCCTTGTTGACACTGGTCTCTGGTTACACCCCAGGCATAAAAAGGGAGGAAATTCTTCAAAGCCAGTGAATGCTTCCCTACCTTTGTCTGTCCCCAGCAGAACCCCTTCCCCCACTCCACCCTCCACAGAGGGACTCACTGTAAGTTCAACAGCACAAGTGCTGCAAGGGGAGGCATTTTCAGGTTACACGCCATGGTTACACGCCATATATACATATGGTCTTGTCTCATGTTATTCGCCTTGGCGAGGGTTGAAAGCCTTAAACAATTCCTCCCAAGCATGCCCTGTTGTGAGTCCCACTTCCTGTCCAAAACCCTTCCTTGGCCCAGACCCTGGGAGTCACCTTTCTTCTTCTGGCCACTCCCCACTCATCCTCTTTCAGTCTCCTCACAAAACAGGGACTTTCCATGAGTCTAGGTCTGCCCTGGAGTTGCAGGACCACACCACGGCCAAGCAAGGCCTCTGCTCAGACCCTTGGCAGTTTCCTGAACTGTGAGTGTCCTGTTTTTTCGAGGCCGGGGTCAGAGGGAACAAATGCAAGACCCGGATGAAGCACCTCCCCCACCACTTGCCAACAGCTAGTTCTGTCCCTCTGCCCTGACACCTGCCCTGTTAGCCTCGCCACCCTTCTCAACACAACCTTCTGAAACGGGAAGAGTTCCCTTGTCCCCCTCAAAGGGCATGCGATGCGTGTGTGGTTCACTTCTTTGGTCCTGCTGCTCAAACCCCTAGTGGGAGCAGGCAGATGCGCAGGTCATGGGGAGCGTGGGTTCTGACCCCAGGGCAGCATCTAGGGTTGAGTCTTTACAGCTCCTGAAGCCCCAGTAGGCATGTGTTACAGTGCACTCTTTCAGCTTTGCCATCTGCAGGCAGCTTGTGTTCATCAGCTCAGTTAGACCCTCTGCCTTATCACAAGGACAGAAGGCTTTCTGTATTCCGGGTTCTTGCCCTAGTGCACCAGAAAAATCGAATCATGTGTGGGCTTAGAGAATGAGTGCAAGGTTTTATTGAAAGGTGGAGGTAGCTCTCAGCAAATAGATGGGGAGTCAGAAGGGGGATGGAGTGGGAAGGTGGTCTTCCCTTTGAGTCGGGTCGCTCAGCAGTCAGGCTCTCCTTGGACCACCCTCCGCGTCAGTCTGCTGTTGATGGCCTGCAGCGTCTATGTGTTCTTCTGCCAGTGTGTTCCTGTCGATGTCCAGCCACTTGTATGTGCTTCCGCCGGTGTGTTCCTCTTGACCTCCCGCTGTTAGTCTATGTGCCCGCTACCGTCTCAAGGTTTTTATAGGCACAGGATCGGGGTCGCGACGGGCCAGCGTGGTCTTGGAAAATGCAACATTTGGGCAAGGAAACAGGAGTGCCTGTCCTCACCTAGGTCCGTGGGCTCAGGCCCAAGGGTGGAGCCCTTGTCAGGGATCCTGCCTTTCTCTACTCAGCACTTCCCTGCACCCCTCCCAAATCACTTCCACACAGCCCTGGACCTGGGCTAAGACGTAGCAGTATTTGCCATTCCCAGTTGGTGCTGTGGGGTTCATTTGTGCCAACTTTATCATTTTCACAGAGGAGAAGACCAAACCCCAGGAAGTGGAAGCCATGTGTACAAGGTCAAAGAACCTGTTAGGGTCAGAGCTGGAATCCCTGACTTAGAGACCCCGGCCAGGGCTCCTCTGCAGCACCAACCTCTTCACTCGTGTTCCCTGGTGTTTTTCTGTTCCTGGTTCTTGCTCTTCTTGTCCCACATTTTGAATCTTTCTTGGAGTTATTGCTTCCAGGGTTTCCATCCAGGCCCAACCTACAGGAGCAGCTCAGTAGCTTCCCCCTGTTAGAATTCAGCCCCCAATCCTGTTCCCTCCCAGCATCCTGAGCCCATGTGCTGGGTTCAGCCTCCTCCACTACTCCCTGCTTGCTTTCCTACACATCCTATTGTGAAGAACTTTTAGTCCTTACAGCACGTCTATGTACAGTACCTCACGGGCAAGTACAAAACTGAAGTCATCCAGGGAGGTGGATGACTTTCTTCATTTTTACAGATGCAGAGATTGAGATGCCAGGTGAGAGTGAATAAGTGGTGGGGCCCAGGCTGGGGTCTTCATGCCCATCACGATTTTCAAAGGTCTTTTATTCTCAGTGTCCTCTCCTTCCGTGGAGTGGCCCCAGGACACCAGCATCATCTGACTTCTTCCTCTACACATTCATTTCCTAAAGTCCATTATCGTATGTCAATTTCCAAGTTTCCAAATGTATATATTTATAATACTTTTCCCCAGACATCTCCATGCTCTCCTGGCACCTCAGGCATCTTAAGACCTCTCTGGGTATGCTTACCTCCCTCACTAGCTCATGCTGTCAGAGTTTAAGGGTTAAGATTCTGAAATCAGGCAGGCCCAGTGGCTCATGCCTGTAATCCCAGCTATGTAGGGAGTCTGAGGCGGGTGGATCAGTTAAGGCCATCACCATGGCCAACATGGTGAAACTCCATCTTTACTAAAAATATAAAAATTGGCCAGGTGTGGTGGCTCACACCTGTAACCTTAGGTACTTGAGAGGCTGAGGCAGGAGAATCGCTTGAACCCAGGAGGCAGAGGTTGCAATGAGCCAAGATCGTGCCACTGTACTCCAGCCTAGGCAACAGAGCAAGACTCCATCTCAAAAAAAA
>NW_016807772.1:2136543-2149335 GCF_001698545.2 Rhinopithecus bieti
AAAAAAAAAAAAAAAAAAAAAAAGATTCTGAAATCCTACAGACCCATATCCTGGCTCTGCCTCTTACCAGCAGTGTGACCTTGGACAAGCTATTTCACCTCTGAGAACCTTAGTCTCTTAATTTGAAAGTTGAGAGTATGATTATCTATCTTTCAGGCCATTGAGAGGATTAAATAAGAACAGAGTAGCACATAAGTTCCACTGTACATAAGTGCTTAATTAAATATTCGCTGTCATCACCAACATCATCAATATCTCTTGCCTTCTAACTTCTAACTGTGCCCCCCCGCCCCCAAGCATGCCCTCCCACACACACAACTAATTTCCCAGGCCACCTACAAGTTACCTTTCACACATACACATATGCCTAGAAGAAAATTAAGAAAATTTTCGGAAAATTTTACTCCCATACAGAGATAAGTAAAAGAATGTTTTAAATTACTAAAGTCTCCCACCCTCCCATACCTCATTGGCCCCCGACTCCAAAAACCCCAGTTGCAAAATTCTGATCAGGCTTGTGATTAGGAAATATATCACTTCCCGGGTGAAAATCCAACCATCTCCCACCTAGGAAGCAGGCTAGGCTCTAAGTTTACCAAGCTCCTTAATAGGGCCCAAACAGAGCAGATCCTTTCTGCAAAAACAGGTTAAGAGACTGGACTCTGAGATTCAAATCTTGGTTCTACCACTTACCAGCTGTGCAACTGAGGGTAAGTTGCATAGCCTTGCTCTACCTTGATTTTCTCTGGATTAAAATGGGGATGAAATTGGACCCTAAGTTTTTTTGTGGTTGTGAGAATTAAATGAGATAATCTATGTAAAATAGTTAGCAGAACAGCTGCCTGTAATAAACTCTCAACAAGTGCTAGGCACTCTTATTATTATTAGTTTTCATACGCTTTTTTCCTTTGCCCAAACTAGTTCCACAGGATCCCGTCACCACCACTTCCTCCTCGCTTCCTGTTTATCTAGTTATTTGCAAAACACCTCCTCAATGAAGCCTTTTTGGATTGGCTGCTCTGAGTGTGGCAGGTACACACCTCTTCTACAGCCCTTTCCACTCTGGGCTATCTGCATTTGTTTGTTTAGAGTCCTCCTTTACTCTTTCACAAGCATCACGAAGAAGACATGTCTCAAACCACTGCAAAGGAGAAAAGGGACCGAAAAGAAATTCTGATGCCCGTGCTGAAAACTCCCTAGACCTTAACTCAAGCCTCACTGTGATCAAGAAGCATCAGACTGACCCATCCATCCTCAGTACTATCTTTCCAAAAATTATTTTAGAATATTTAAGAACCCCTATTGGCATATTACATCTGCCTCCAGCTCCACCCCTCAATCAAGAATCTGTTTAAGGGCGGGTGCTGTTTTGGCCACGTTTTTCTGACATTCTCTTTTGAAATGGTTTTTTAAAGAAATTAAATTGTGGCTGGGTGCAGGGCTCATGCCTGTAATCGCAGCGCTTTGGGAAGCTAAGGCCAGAGGATCACTTGAGCTCAGGAGTTTGAGACCAGTCTGGGCAACATTGGGAGATGCTGATTCTACAAAAAATTTTAAAACTTAGCCGGGGTGGTGATACGCACCTGTAGTCCCAACTACTCGGGGGGATGAGTGTGGGGTCCTGAGGTGTAAGGATTGCTTGAGCCCAAAGGTCAAGGCTGCAGTGAGCCGTGCTCGTGCCACTGTACTCCCGCCTCCATGACAGAACAAGGCCCCATCTCACAAAATAAATAAATAAATAAACAATTCTTATGAATTTGTTTATCTGCTCTTTTGCTTTAGCCTGGTCTCTCAATGAGCCACAGTTGCTTTGGAAGAGTATACTGTACAGGCGGAAGAACCACAAAAACTAAGGCTCAAGACAGCCGTAAAAGCATAAGCCTGCATGTAACAGTGACAGACTTATAAAGCACACTCACACAACACAAATCTTGGCCCCAGAGACCAGGAAATTTTATTTGCCATTAACTGTGCTCTTTCCAGGAATTGGATGCCTTATGGCAAAAAAGAGAGTTGTTTTCCCACACCACCTCCTCCTCCCCACCCCCCCAAACCCTGTCATTCCCACCAAATTCATACTTTCTCCCTGTCTCTTACAAACAGGGTCACAGTTCACATCAACAACTCAAGGCAAAGATGAGGGAAATGCAACATCTCCTGGAATTGATACTTTTGCATTTCACCAAACAATAAATACATGTCATATCCTCTTTTGTTTGTCATGGCACTAAAAAGGGAGGAAAATCTCAATTCTGCTAGTTTCTATCTGGAATACAAACGACAGGCGCCAGGCTTCCCATCTCACAATGAGTGCCTTGGAGAGATGGTGGTGTGCCAGGGGTGGGGAAGAGCTGTTTTAAAGAACCCAAACAAAAATTACAGAAACTGCAAAAACCCAAACGTTTGCAGCATCTAAACTGGCAGAGAAACTGTGGGGTAGAAACTTACAGTCTGCACTAACAACTACCTGAGTGGCCCGGAAGTACAGAGCTCTCCGAGCTGAATCCTGTGAACTGCAGGTGCAGGTTACAGACGGGAGGTTCAGCTGTGGGAATGTGCCAAGAACTTAACAACACTCAGCTGAAGGGAACCAAGTTTACCATCACAGCCCGAACTTGAATACAGGGGCGGCAAATTCCACAGGATTTAGGCATAAAAGAAGAATTGCCATGTTTTTCCATAGGCGTCCATTCAAATACGCATAATACCGTGTATGGAAAGGTGGCATCAAGTTTACTTTTCACCGAGTGCATTTTCATGATAGAGTTAACTCTTCAGAGACAAAATTCTGCATGCAATTTAGTTCTCCAAACATTATATCAGAATCAGTCCAATCTTCATCAAAATAAAAACAGATCTGTTTTGTTTTAAGAATGTTTACAAAAACTTGTATATTTAAAATACAAGTATAAAATGAAGCAGTCAGAAACAAACCACCACTCAACCCCATCCTAACGCAGATCACGGTTTTGCCTTTTTTAATCTCTAGATTGACTTGTAGTGGTGGAATGAATTGAGGAAGTTGAGAAAGGAACTAATATAGTCATAAGCCTTTACAACATGTAGGTACCACTGAGATACTTTACAAACACCCACAGCAGCCCCATGAGCTAGGTATTATTTTTTATTTATTTATTTTATTTCGTTTTTTGAGGCGGAGTCTCACTCTGTCACCCAGGCTGGAGTGCAGTGGTGAGACCTCAGCTCACTGCAATCTCTACCTCCCGGGTTCAAGCGATTTTCCTGCCTCAGCCTCCTGAGTAGCTGGGATTACAGGCACCTGCCACCATGCCCGGCAATTTTTTATTTTTTTTTATTTTTTATTTTTTTTTTTAAGTACAGATTGGGTTTCACCATCTTGGCCAGGCTGGTCTCGAACTCCTGACCTAGTGATCCACCTGCCTCAGCCTCCCAAATACTGGGATTATAGGCATGAGCCGCCGCACCTGCCTCTGGGCTAGGAATTATTATTCCTGCTTTACAGATGACACTGAAGCTCAGAGAAGCCAGGTAACTTCCCAAGATCACACAGCTAGTGAATGGCAAAGACAAGATTCAAATCCTAACATTTGGAATTTTTCTTCCCCATGTTTAGAAAGAACCTTGTATATCACTGGGTATCCCAGAGCATATGATGAGAATCTTGGTAATAGTTAAACCCTTGTTAAAATGATATGGTTTGTAGTCAGCTTTTACTATTCATCAGATAATGATTTCTGGGGAGATATTTATATATTGTATTTTTTATGTGTCCAATTTTAACCTTAGAATTTACCATTGAACTTGCAATACTTTTAAAATATCTGCTCTAATATAAAGACATTTTACATTTTCTGTTTTTATTTTTTATGGCATAGTTCTAGAATTGAAAGTGAAAAATTCTATTTCAGCATGTTCTCTGCACCTCCAAATTTTCTTGGCTATTACCAGTAGTTCCTTAGAGGCAAACATATGAGAAATCTCTGAAGAGCAAATTCAGTTTTGAAAAACAGCTAATGATATCAAAGAAAAGTAGGCACTGGGGGATACTTTCTAGAAGACAGTATTAATATAGCAATACTTCAGGAATAACAGTGAATCTGTTTAAACGCAAAAGATCACTAACCTAATCAGATCACTTAGAGGAATAAGTGCTTTTCCCTGTCTTATCCTGAGATCATATTGCCATTTAACCTATTTTTAAACAAACAAAAATTTTTAAACATTTTCTATCCTTTAAGCAAATCTTCTTTGCTTGGCTAAATGACAATGTTCAAGAAATGCCTGCCACAGAAGCATAAAAAAATCCTTGGCAACATTCCAGAAGAAATTCACCCTGCATAATGTGTTCCAGCAAATGCTCAATAGCTTTCTGGTGAACCTGCTGGCTCAGTGTGCACTTGAGCAGGATCTAGAGAGAACAAAAGAAAAACTGATAGACATTTTCCTTTTTGTCAGTCTGGTGAAGTAGCCCTCAGCTCATTTTAGCAAACTTCCCCAGCTTGGAAAAATGAGCATGCGTATAGCTAACTTACGAACCCTGCCCTGGAGTCTGGTGCACACACTGTTGTTGTACTACTTTTGATTCCCTGAAATTCAAGTATAATTATGTTGTTTGTCTTTTCATCCAATAAAATGTGCATTAGCATTTGGTTCACTTTGGAGTGTATTTGTTGAGATGAATCTATTCTTTCAAATGACAAGTTAGTGCTTTCATAATGAGAACACTTTAGATTATATAAAACTCTTAATACAATATTAAAAAGAGGTAGACTGGAGGGACAGACTTCTTTAAAACATCTCAAAAGTGTGTTCACAATTGGCTGAAGCTATTAATTCTCTAGATATTTATGCAAAAATGTCACCGAGTACAGACGTAAAGACTTTAAAACGAGATCCATTTCCTTTCTATAAGGTGAAATAGATGCATATTTTTAATATTTATGTCTCTTTGCAACTTTTTCTCAGGATGAAAATTTCCTACTTCAAAAAGAAAATGGTTGGACATTTTACAGGTCTGTTAAACTACAGTGATACATTTGGCCCAAATTCTCTCCTTGGGCATGGTGGGAGGGAGAGTTGGGCGGAGCGGGCACAGCGTGTGTATTAAAAGCCTGTTTGACCTTAAATGCCCTCAATGGAGGCCGGGGAGGATGGTTAGGAAGGTAAAATTTTTTCCATTCATTGTTGTAGAACAGCAGATAGTTCTGAAATAAACCCATTTTGCAGGAGAGAAACTCTAGATCCAACTGCCTAGGAGAGAATTTACACCCTGGGGAAAGAGCTGAAGTCACTAGAACATGCCTCCACCACCCTCCCATCACCAGTCAGCCAGCCTGTTTTATACAAGGCCTTTTTCTGATTCCTTGGGGCCAGCAACAGGGTCACTTGGAGGAGGGAGCGGGCGGGCCATTGGCTCAAGGTTTAAAATGTAGTCTTTGGATGGTCTCATAGAGACATGCCAACAAGAGTCAACGGGAAGGATTCATCACACAACTTTAACAGCTAAATATAAACATTAAAAATATACTGTGCTTGTGCTGGCTGTAACATTCTTTTGGCTTTCTTCATTTTTTACTATGCTGGAAACTCAAAAAATGGAAAGACCCAGCTCTCTGGACCTCCGACTACCAGGAAGTCATGTGGTCTATTAGAAGAAGGCAGGATATTTACAAAATCCTCAACTGCTTTCTGCAGAAGAAAACGGCCTCCAGACTCCCAGTCACCAGAGTAAAACACCAAATACAAAACCAACACAAAACACGTCAAACTAAGGATACCTTCGACTGGCTCCTTCATCCTGGTCTCCTCTCTCTCTCCAAAGGTTAACCATGATCATCAATTCAATGTGTTTTCTTCCAGAGCTTTAAAAGGAAACACACACACACACACACACACACACACACATTAAAAATAATATTATGTGGGTTTATAAAACATATTTTGCTGGACATTGGATTATTGTCTGTTGATGATCTGATGTATTCTTCTGACTTCCCCTTCTCTGATTATACCGGATTACCCCTTAGTTGTTTCATGTATGTGAGGTCTGTCTCCCAGACCAGAAGGTAAATTTCCAGACCTCTATGTCCAGCATGCATTGCAGAATAATTTTTTGAATGAATGAACTTTGCGTTTTTGACTCCCTCATAGATTAATAGTAACTTTGGACTCAACAGAGGCTTAGCAAATTCTATTTATTTATTTATCTTTTTCCCTTTTTAAAAGAGAAATTTTGTATTTCAAATCAGGTTCATCTAAAATCCACTTTCTTTCCCAGTCTAGATTTATGGCAGTCAACATCTCCTTAAGATGTTCCACATCCTGACACTAGGGATATAATAAAGGTTGTGCTTTTTATTATTATTATTTTATTTGAGACAGCGTCTCACTCTGTCACCCAGGCTGGAATGCAGTGGCGCAATCTCAGCTCACTGCAACCTCCACTTTCGGGTTCAAGCGATTCTCCTGCCTCAGCCTCCCAAGTAGCGGGAACTTCAGGCACATGCCACCACACCCAGCTAATTCTTGAATTTTTAGTGGAGATGGGGTTTCACCATGTTGACCAGGCTGGTCTCGAACTCCTGACCTCAAGTGATCCACCTGTCTTGGCCTCCCAAAGTGCTGAGATTACAGGCGTGAGCTACCACACCCAGCCCTGGTTGTGCCTTTTAAAGATGAGTGTGTGTGTGTGTGTGTGTGAGAGAGAGAGAGAGAGAGAGAGAGAGAGAGAGAGGAGGAGAAAGGAGCAGGAAGAGAGGGAATGGAGCCAAAACCACCTTAGGGTGTGGCCCTGGGGCCCCTGCTGGCCTTCAGACAAAGCCAGACACAAAGGACTTACTCTCTTTGCAAATGAAACCTGGAAAACAAGCACTTTTTCTTTTTATTAAAATCTCATCCTGCCACTTTTACTTTACACTTTTAGGTTGTTGGTGTCAAAATCAATTTTCTTTTTTTTTTTTTCTTTTCTTTTGAGATGGAGTCTTGCTCTGTCTCCAGGCCGGAGTGCAGTGGCACAATCTCGGCTCACTGCAACCTCTGCCTTCCAGGTTCGAGCGATTCTCCTTCCTCAGCCTCCCCAGTAGCTGGGACTATGGGAACCCGCCACCATGCCCAGCTAATTTTTGTATTTTTTAGTAGAGATAGGGTTTCACCATGTTGGCCAGGATGGTCTAGATCTCTTGACCTTGTGATCCACCCGTCTTGGCCTCCCAAAGTGCTGGGATTACAGACCTGAGCCACCGTGCCCAGCCAATCAATTTTCATTTATTTCCCTGGAAACTTTATTCTCTGATACTTTAGGCTTCCTGTAAAACAGCAAAGGTGCCCTTTATAGGGACAAAGGGAAACGCGCAAAGTCTCCACATCCATCCATTCACCAGTGATCCTCCAGACCACTCAACCAGACCCTGGGTTATGTCATAAAGAGCTGATCTGAAACCGTGAAAACTTGCCAGAGACTCAACCATTACATTGTGTGTTAGAGGGAGCAGAATATATGGAAGTTGTATGAAAGCTGCAGAAGTAGATGGGTACTTAGGGACCTCTCTGTGCCTGTGTTATGCCATCATTCCATCTTGTGACATCATTTTTATTCTTCCCTAGTCTGAGACCCTCTCAGCGGCAATTCTTGGCTTTTTTGTGTTTTGTTGTTCTTGTTGTTGTTTTGAGTCTGCTCCCTTTTCTCTGGCCAGCATTCCCCCAAAATACAAATATGCTCATACACAAGCAATTCTGCAAAGAATTTCAAGGACATGAAACATCTCCTAAGAGAGAACCCAGGTAAAGAAGATCTAAACTAAACTGGTGGCAGGTGCCTGTAGTCCCAGCTACTGGAGAGGCTGAGGAAGGAGAATCGCTTGAACCCGGGAGGCGGAGGTTGCAGTGAGCCGAGATTGTGCCACTGCACTCCAGCCTGGTGACAGAGCGAGACTCCATCTCAAAAAAAAAAAAAAAAAAAAAAAAGATGTTTGCAGAAACAATAAACCTGACAGGTGTAATAAACATTGACAGTAGCTGCAAAATAAAGCCAATCTTCATATTTGAGTATTGGAAAAAAGAACTGCTTATCCTGGGTTGGTCTTTTCAGATACATTCATCTCTCTATGGATAACAAAAGTAACCACATGTGATAGCAGACGTTTGTTCCTTTCAAATCTCATGTTGAAATCTGATCCCCAGTGTTTGGAGGTGGGGCCTGGTGGGAGGTGTTTGGGTCCTGGGGCCCAAACATGAAGCTTGGCTTGCTGCCTTTCTCTTGGTAATGAGTGACTTCTTCTTCTATTAGTTCCCTCCAGATCTGATGTTTAAAAAACAGTCTGCCAACTCCCTTCCCTCTCTCTTGCTCCTCCTCTTGCCATGTGATCTGCGCACTCCAGCTCCTCTTCACCTTCTTCCATGAGTGGAAGCTTCCTAAAGCCCTCATCAGAGCAGATACAGGTGCCACGCTTCTGATACAGCCTACAGAACCATGAGCCAAATAAACCTCTCTCTAGATATAGATAGAGATATAGATAGATATTGAGTAGCAATGCAAAATGGACTGAGACAATATGTCATAAATATACCATCTTTTTTCAAAAAACAAAAAACAAACCAAAAAAACAGTCTCAATCTGTCACCCAGGCTGGAGTACAGTGGCACAATCATAGTTCATTGCAGCCTCAAACTTCTGGGCTCAAGTGATCCTCCTGCCTCCACCTCCTGAGTAGCTGAGAAGACACAGGTATATGCACATCCAGCTAATTTTTTTTTTGAGACAGGGGTCTCGCTATGTTGCCCAAATTGGTCTCCAACTCCTGGGCTCTAGTGGTCTCCCCATCTCAGCCTCCTAAAGTGCTGCGATTACAGGCATGAGCCACCATGCCTGGCCTGTCACCATCATTGAATACAAAGAATGACTGTGTCCAGGAGATAAATCATGTACAAGGCACAAAACTGATAATGAGATTTTCTCATCAAAATATTGACACTGTTACAAGTGTATACATGGGTAATAAATGAATAAATTATCTCGTCCATCAGAGCCCCTCATCTGAATTTTTTTTTTTTTTGAGATGGAGTCTCACCCTGTCACCCAGGTTGGAGTGCAATGGTGCAATCTCGGCTCACTGCAACCTCTGCCTCCCAGGTTCAAGTGATTCTCCTGCCTCAGCCTCCTGAGTAGCTGGGATTACAGGCACCCATCATCATGCCTGGCTAATTTTTGTATTTTTGTAAAGACGGGGTTTCACCATGTTGGCCAGGCTAATCTCAAACTCCTGACCTCAGGTGATCTGCCCACCTCGGTCTCCCAAAGTGCTAGGATTATAGGCATGAGCCACCATGCCCAGACCCTCATTGGAATTTTTAAAATCACATCCTTTGCATCATTTATTTCAGTAGCTGCTCTACCCTCGAAGTCATTCTTAGCTCTTCTTTTATTTCAAAGAATTCTGCATATGTCATCTTCCTCAGATCGAATCTATTTCAAACCCTTAGCTAGTCCAAAAACCATGTGGTCACAAGTAATCATAAGATTACTGTCATCCTAGTAACTTTTGCCATTTTCAGAATGACTGCTATGGGCCAGCTAGGCTTGTAGCACCTCAAATGTACTATGAACATGTACTAAATCCTTACAACAATGCTGCTCTGTAGATAGTAGTATTTCCATTTTAAAGAGACAATCCCAGCCAAGTGCCGTGTCTCATACCTATAATCCTAGCACTCTGGGAGGCCGAGAAGGATGGATCACTTGAGGTCAGGAGTTTGATACCAGCCTGGCCAACATGGCGAAAACCCATCTCTACTAAAAATACAAAAAAGTAGCCAGGCATGGTGGCGTGTGCCTGAAATCCAGCTACTGGGGAGGGTGAAGCATGAGAGTCACTTCACCCCAGGAGGCAGAGGTTGCAGTGTTATTTTTCCAGATGAATCTTAAAATTACAGAATTCTCAATTTATATGTGTTCTTAACCTTCTTTGGCTCAATGAATATTTGAGCAGAAAAGGATCTTGGAGGCAATTTTGCTTGACTCTCACACTTCACAGATGAGGAAACTGAGACTCAGCTGCGGTAGGTTACTGCTCCAGTTATGGCCTTCCCTTTTCTGGTTCTGAGAAGGTAGGGCCCACATCCTTTGGGAGGTGATCTCATCCTTCCACTAACATAGCTTTAAGTGCACCAAATGTCTTCATGCAGACATTTGAGGACCTTCCAAAAGGAGCATAAAAAGTCCTGAACACCTGAATGACCCAAGCAAAGGAGACCCACACTTAGATGGCATCTACTACAAAGGGAATAGAGCAAGTTTGTTCAACCCACGGCCCTCAGGCCACATGTAGCCCAGGAAAGCTTTGAATGTGGCCCAGTGGAACTTCATTAATTTTCTTAAAACATTATGAGATTTTTTTGTGATTTATCTTATTTTTTTTAGCCCATCAGCTATTTTAGTAGTAGTGTTTTTTTGTTTGTTTTGTTTTGTTTGAGACGGAGTCTCGCTCTGTTGCCCAGGCTGGAGTGCAGTGGCTCGATCTTGGCTCACTGTAAGCTCCGCCTCCTGGGTTCTTGCCATTCTCTTGACTCAGCCTCCCGAGCAGCTGGGACTACAGGCGCCCGCCACCATGCCTGGCTAATTTTTTGTATTTTTTAGTAGGGACGAGGTTTCACCGTGTTAGCCAGGATGGTCTTGATCTCCTGACCTCGTGATCTGCCTGCCTCGGCCTCCCAAAGTGCTGGGGTTACAGGCGTGAGCCACTGCACCCAGCCGTGATAGTGTATTTTATGTGTAGCCCAAGACAATTTTTCTTCTAATGTGGCCCAGGGAAGCCAAAAGGTTGGACACCCCTGGAATAGAGCAATCCAAGATGTGTCCCATCCTACTCCCCACAGGGCAAGCCAAGGATGTTGGCTGATCCACAAAGCTGGTACAGCAACAAAACAAGACATGTAAAATTCCAGCAAAGGAGATCCAAGAAACCAGCACCTGCATCCCAGAGCCACTTCTAAGGACAGCAGTGACATGCAGCCCAATTAAGCAGCAAATGTCAAAGCCCTCCACTTTAGGTCCATAGTAGCTGGAATGAGGAAGAGAAGGACAAATCAGTGCTCAATAGTTTGCCCTTAGATTTGTTATCAAGCTAGAATAACAAGCAATTGTCATATTTCAAGTGTGTTTTAAAAGAACTGAATCAGATAACTATCATGCCTTGCATTGTTCTTGAAAATGCAAAAATAGAAAAAGGAAGAAATTATCTAAGAGCAATAAACCAAGGAAACAGAGCCCAGGCAGGAGTGGGGCTGCCTTTCATCACTGCTGATGCTTATGAACATTCACTGCATGACAATAGTTGACAAGTCCTATTAAAAAACAAAGAGTAAGACACAGTTCCAATCTCTGTCCAAGAGAAAGAAAGAGTAATAGAATAAGAGAAAAAAAATGTAGCTATTTAAAAGAATGTACTGAATTACTAATAATAGAATAAGACAATAATATAATTAATAAAAGAATGTCACATTTGTATTTTCTAAAGAAAGCAGTTTAGGGTGACCCTCATGTTTTTCAACATTAATTTTTTTACTTTATTATGTTGTTAGGGAACATCAAAAACACAAACTACTATACTAAATATTTCACATATCACAAAGACGGTACACATTGGGTGGTGGGTCAATGACTGAGGCTTGCCCGAATTAGCTTTAATTGATTCACTTAACATCTCCAAGCTTTTCCGGGCTGTTTTGTAAGTAAGTATGATCATATACGAGGTGATACATAAATATTTAACATAAGCATATGTATATCTCTCTACATACACATGCATATGTATATATCTATACATACACATACATATCTATATATGTATGTATGTGTGTGTATGTTTTTATATGTAATTTATTGAGATCATTTGACATACCCATGTACTGAGCCTACTGTCCCACTGAATAAGTTAATTTACTAGGCTCTCAAAGTATAGATCCTTAGCCTTCTCAGAGCACAGGCACTGTTTGCTCAATCTGAAAACACGTAATTATTTAACTTGCCTTCTAAAGTAACACCACACCCTGGATATGATGCAAGACCCAGCATTACAAGATAAGCTCTGTCTCAAGTTTCTGCTCATTATAGTGCCTGAAGTATTTGCTCATATGCTCAGGGACTGAAGCAGAAGTAAACAGTCAGGCCAGTATTATAGGGACACCTGTGTTACAAAATCGACTGACTTACATTGTGAAAGCAATGAATGAAGTTCAGCAGGACTCCTGTAAGGATGCCGATTCAGCCCACATCACCTTGGTCAAACAGGGCTTCAGCCTTATTGCCGCCCTCCCTAACAAACTCAGGTCAATCTACTTTCCTCAGGTATCTGATCCAAGCTACAAGTCATGGGTCTCCGCTGCAGCACTTCTGTTTGCACCCGTCTTCGGTGAAGTTAACCTTGCTTTCTCTCAATATGTGCTACCCCGGCATCTCCAAAGAGGCCTTCGTATGGCGCGTTTAACAGGCCTGGACTCTTTATCTTTAAAATTCTACAAAATCACACCAGGCGCGGTGGCTCATGCCTGTAATCCTAACACTTTGAGAGCCCGAGGCGGGCGGATCACCTGAGGTCAGAAGTTCGAGACCAGTCTGGTCAACATGGTGAAACCCTGTCTCTACTTAAAAATATAAAAATTAGCCGGTTGTGGTGGTGGGCACCTGTAGTCCCAGCTATTCGGGAGGCTAAGGCAAGAGAATCGCTTGAACCCAGGAGTTGCAGGTTGCAGTGAGCCGAGATCATGCCTCTGCACTCCAGCCTGGGCAACAGAGCAAGACTCCGTCTCAAAAAAAAA
>NW_016807772.1:2149672-2157397 GCF_001698545.2 Rhinopithecus bieti
AAAAAAAAAAAAAAAAAAAAAAAATTCTACAAAATCACTTCGTTTATGACTCCCTCTCTAATTAAACAGAACATGCTGTCCTGGAAAAAAGACACAGGTACAAGTTTACATTTCTATTAGGCTTGATGCCTGGTATCGTCCCCACTACAGGAGTACTGAGATTCGATATAGCTGAGCGGTTACGAGCAAGAACTTGGAGAACCAGTTAGCCAGGGTTTGAATCCTGGACCACCACACACTAACTGTGCCTCACTTTCCTTACCTTTATTTTTATTTATTTATTTGTTGAGACAGAGTCTTATTCTATCACCCAGGCTGGAGTGCAGTGGCGCAATCTTGGCTCACTGCAACCTCTACCTCCCGGGTTTAAGCAATTATCCTGCCTCAGCCTCCCAAGTAGCTGGAACCACAGGCAGGCACCACCACGCCCGGCTAATTTTTCTATTTTTAGTAGAGATGGAGTTTCACCATGTTGGTCAGGCTGGTCTCAAACTCCTGACCTCAGGTGATCCACCCAGTTTGGCCTGCCAAAGTGCTGGGATTACAGGCATGAGCCACCGCACCTAGCCTTTTTTTTTTTTTTTTTTTTTTGAAACAAGGTCTTGCTCTGTTGACCAGGCTGGTATACAGTGGCCTCATCACAGCTCACTGCTGCCTTGATCTCCTAGGCTTAAGTGATCCTCCCACTTCAGCCTCCCAAGTAGCTGGGGTTACAGGTGTGTACCACACCTGGCTAATTTTTTGTGGTTTTTGTAAAGACGCAGTTTTGCCATGTTGGCCAGGCTGCTGGAACTCCTGGACTCAAGCAATCCACCCGCCTGGACTTCCAAAGTGCTGGGATTACAGGCGTGAGCCACCACACCCAGCCTTCCTTACCTTTAAGATAGATAGATAGGTAGGTAGCTAGGTAGATAGATAGATGGAAAGATGGATGGATAGATAGATAGACAGACAGATAGACAGATGGATGATAGTTAACCAAAAGTGCTCAGACTAGTGCCTGGCATGCAATAAATGCTACCTAAGTGCAAGCATAACAAATGTGATGATAGTAGCACTTCTATCTGCCTTGGCGTTCGGGAGAGGATGAGGAGTGATGGGGCCACCCCCGTGGTAAGCCTGCAGTGGCTGCAGCCGTGCCGCACTGTTCCATTGTCTCCACGGAGGGCCTGACTTGGTGTGACCAGCTCTGTACATTTTCAAGAGAAAGCAAAATCTAAATTTCTGGATTTTAAATTGTTGGTTTACATTTTTAAAAATTAGTGTTTGAGTCAAAGAAATCATGTCTACAAGCAGATTTTTCCCTTAAGTCACCATTTTGTGACCTCAGACACATATGAATCTATAATGTGTGGGTTTTCATTTTTCTTTGCTTATCATCCATACTTCTTTCTCAGCTGAACACCCCAGGGGCAAGAGAAAGCACACAGAAGGCACTCAATGAAACCCAGCTGAACAATGACCTGGTTTGTTAATAAACAAACACCAGTAGGCTTTTCTGCAAGAAAACAATGAGTAACATAGTGTCAGCTACATTTAGGAACTTCTTTTTTTTTTTTTTTTTTTGGAGTCCGAGTCTCACTCTGTCACCCAGGCTGGAGTACAGTGGCTCAATACCGGCTCACTGCAACCTCCACCTCCTGGGTACAAGCGATTCTCCTGCCTCAGCCTCCCAAGTAGCTGGGATTACAGGCGTGCACCACCACACCCAGCTAACTTTGTATATTTAGTAGAGACGGGGTTTCACCATGTTAGCCAGGCTGATCTCAAACTCCCGGCCTCTGGTGATCCGCCTGCCTCAGCCTCTCAAAGTGCTGGGATTACAGGTGTGAGCCACTGCGCCCGGCCTAGGACCTTCTCTCAAAGTGCATCTTTAGGTCAAAAAACCAGGCCCTGGGAGCACATATCTGAACAAGATGCAGCCCCTGATTCTGAGGAACTTACAGACTTGTGGGGGACACAAAAGTGCAGACAACTGGCCGGGTGCGGTGGCTCATGCCTGTAATCCCAGTGCTTTGGGAGGCCAAGGAGGGCAGATCACGAGGTCAGGAGTTCGAGACCAGCCTGATCAACATGGTGAAACCTTGTCCCTACTAAAAATACAGAAATTAGCTGGGCGTGGTGGTGCACGCCCGTAATCCCAGCTACTTGGGAGGCTGAGGCAGGAGAATCACTTGAACCCAGGAGCTGGAGGTTGCAGTGAGCTGAGATTATGCCACTGCACTCTAGCCTGGGTGACAAGGTGAGACTCCATCTCAAAAAAAAAAAAAAAAAAATGTAGACAATTGCAATGTTTACAAAACACACTGGCATACATTATGTCATTTCACATAATGAGAATCCACTGCAATAGGTATCACATGTGATTTTATACCCAATAGAAGAGAAACTGAGGCACAGAGAGGCTAAGTAACTTACCTCACTAGTAAGAGGAGTTGTAACAAGAACCAGTTCTGCATACTTCAAGCCCAGGGCTCTTTCTGTTGCATTCTAATGCTCCAGCATAATGTGCATATTTTCCGGTGCCTGTGATACTAGCAACATCAGGCTCATTAAGAGGGCTGATATCCTGTGAGCTGAAAGAGGCATTGATAGCATCATGGAATGCAGTCCTTAAACGCACCTGAGAATAGTTAGGAAAATTTTTTTCTTCTCACGAATTATAATTTCCCTTCTACCAAAAAGAATTTGAGGCCACTTTCAACAAAATGTAATGCTGTTTTTAAACAGTTAAAAGAACAGGTGATGAGGGGAAATGGAGATGAAATCCCTGCTTCAGGAAATCAAAGTTAAGAATAGGCAGCACGAGTGGGCACAGATCGTAGCTCTGAGCCTCCTGAATGACAAGACAAACTGGGAAGTGACAAAGTTCTTGTTGTCTATAAAAGGAGGCATACTAATTTTAAGTTTAGCATATATTATCACCATTTGTTCTCTAATTTCTAAAGCACATAGCAAAAATCCCTATTATGGAAAACATTGATTAAAAAGTAGAGCATCTGGCCAAGCGCAGTGGCTTATGCCTGCAATCCCAGCACTTCGGGAGGCCAAGGCAGTGGATCACTTGAGGTCAGGAGTTCAAGACCAGCCTGGCCAACATGGTGAAACTTCATCTCTACTAAAAATACAAAATCAGTGGGGCATGGTGGAGTATGCCTGTAATCCCAGTTACTCTGGAGGCTGAGGCAGGAAAATTGCTTGAATCCAGGAGGTAGAGGTTGCAGTGAGCCGAGATTCTGCACTGTATCGTGCCCAGATAATTCTTTATTTAAAAGTAGGATAGCTACTAGGAAGAACGATTGGAGATTGTGCCAGCCTGGGCAACAGAGTGAGACTCCGTCTAAAAAAAACAAAAACAAAAACAAATATATATATATAGAGAGAGAGAGAGAGTATTTTATTTAAAAATTGATTTGTTCTATTTGTAAAGTCTATAGTTGATCAGAAGATTTGTAAATTTATTAAGAACATACTCCCTAGCCTATGGTCACCAATATTAATAGTCTGGTACATCTTGAAAAGGAAAATGGGACAATTGTCATCCAATTTAGAAGGATTGTATAGGAAAGTTTTAGAACTGTAATTTTGGGGAAAGGATAAGCAAAGTGTCACCTTTGTCATAAATAGCACACATTTCAAATTCTTAACTGGATGAATGATAGCTGCAAGAGCACTTCAAACAGGATGACACACAGCAGCTCTGAGCACATTTCCTCCTTCACGCACTCATTCGGCCAGTAGATTCTGAGGGCTCACAGAGCAGGCATTCACGCACGGTTCTTAAGGGTGGGAACAGCAGTAAACAAAAACCTCTGCCTTCACCATGCTCTTCCATGATAAAAGACAGTACGTTGCACAAATTAAAGATGGTTGTTCTCATCCAAATCAGTTTTCCTAAAAAGGCAACTGTGTTTAGGGCAGCCCTGTGTTACTGCAGACGTTGAGACAGATCCTTGGCTTTTGGTACAGCACTACCTAGAGCTTAGGAACAGCTAGGAAAAAAGGAGGAGCAAACCTCAATCCACAAACAAGGCTGAGGCCTAGATCCCGCCCTTCTGAGATCACTACAGATGGAGGGTGGGCCTACCTTCTGCTGCAGAAGCAGCCAAGTACCTCTTTCAGTCTGATGCTGTAGTTCTCGTCTAGAAATGGCTTCAAGAAGTAGCAAGAAGAAGAAAGCAAGCTACAACAGCCATAGAAGCTGTTAGCTAGGTTGAAAAAAAAAAAAAAGGAAGAGGAGAAAGACAAGTTTTTAAAACCCATACAGGCATTCATTCAACAAATATTTATGAAATCTTCACTGTATATACAAAAAGGCCCTGAGGAAATAGTGGGAGAGAGGGAAAGACATGGTTCTGCCCTCGTGTCTCTTCCAGTCTAGAGAATCAGATGTAGAACAAGTAATCAATTCTTTTTTTTTTGAAATGGAGTCTCACTCTGCCACCCAGGCTGAAGTGCAGTGGTGCAATCTCGGCTCACCACAACTTCCACCTCCTAGATTCACGCGATTCTCCCACCTCAGTCTCTCAAGTAGCTGGGATTACAGGCGCCCGCCACCATGCCTGGCTAATTTTTGTATTCTTTGTAGAGACGGGGTTTTGCCATGTTGGCCAGGCTGGTCTCGAATTCCTGACCTCAGGTGATCCATCCACCTTGGCCTCCCAAAGTGCTGGGATTACAGGCGTGAGGCACTGTACCCGGCCTAATTCTTTATTTAAAAGTAGGATAGCTACTAGGAAGAATGATTGGAGATTGTGAGCTATAAAAAGGCAAATTAACCTAGTGCCAAAGATACCAGAAACCCATTTACCCATTCCAACTCACCTTCCCTCCCTCTCTGGCACACACACAAGTGGGCACAGACACAGGCATACACAGTCACGATATAATCAAGCTCCTACTATCTTCCTTTTTCAAGGAGACTGCTTTGGGGCTGGAAACACTAAGGATGCTTCTTTCTAGTTTTTAGGCCAACAGGCTGAAAGCCTAGAAAATCCCATGGCCAATATTCCTACTCTGAGCTGAGATGCAGTTGGGTCCAGAGAAAAAAAGAAATATTGACTGGGTGTGGTGGCTCACGCCTGCAATCCCAGCACTTTGGGAGGCCGAGGCAGGCAGATCACCTGAAGTCAGGAGTTAGAAACCAGCCTGGCCAACATAGTGAAACCCCGTCTGTACTAAAACTACAAAAATTAGCTGGGCGTGGTGGTGTGCACCTGTAATCCCACCTACTTGGGAGGCTGAAACAGGAGAATCGCTTTAACCCACGAGACGGAGGTTGCAGTGAGCAGAGATCACACCACTGCACTCCAGCCTGGGAGACAGAGTGAGACTCTATCTCAGAAAAAAAAAAAAAAAAAAAAAAGGAGAAAAAGAAATATTTAGACAATTACTTCTTCAAATGTCTTGTAGATCTTTGAGTTTATGGTGCTTGTCCCTATTGATACTCAATTAGAACCTCCAATAAGAACTTGCATGAGAGCACAGTGCTGAAAGTGAAAATGACAGCTTCCTGTTGGACTATGTGCTGATTTACAGCAGTTCAGTCTCAGGAAAGAAAAACTACATAAAAATAGAAGATGTAAAAGGTGAAATCGAAAAAGTACAACTTAGAATCTGCATATACTGAACTTTGATTGGCTGTCAAATTATATTAACCAACAATGTCAAGTTGAAAAAAAGCAAATGAAAAACAAGGAACATTATTCTGTACAAAGCATTGAGCTAGTCAAATTTTATCACTTTTTAGTTATAGAAATATAATTGTGGTAGATAAAATTAGAAAATTTAGACAAGAACGTAAAAGATAAAAATGCAGCTGACCCTTGAACAGCACAGGGATTAGGGGTACCTATCCCCCACAAATCCCAGTCAGAATTCTGCAGATAACTTTCAATTTCCCCAAAACTTAACTACTGCCAGCCTACTGCTGACCAGTAGCCTTACCAATAACATAAACCATCAATTAATACATATTTTGTATGTTATATGTATTACATGCTGTATTCTTACAATAAAGTAAGCTAGAGAAAAGAAAATGTTACTAAGAAAATCATGAAGAAGGGAATATATATTTACTATTCATTAAGTGGCAATGGATCAACATAAAAGTCTTCACCTTTGGCCCTATGCAGTGGCCCACGCCTGTAATCCCAGCACTTTGGAAGGCCAAGGTGGGTGGATCACAAGGTCAGCAGTTTGAGACCAGCCTGGCCAACGTGGCAAAACCCTGTCTCTACTAAAAATACAAAAATTAGCTGGGTGTGGTGGCACACACCTGTAGTCCCAGTTACTCAGGAGGCTGAGGCAGGAGAATCACCTGTACCTGGAAGGCAGAGGTTGCAGTGAACCAAGACCACGTCATTGCACTCCAGCCTAGAAGACAGAGCAAGACTCTGTCTCAAAAAATAAAATTTAAAAAAAAGTCTTCATCTTCGTAGTCTTGACGTTGAACAGGCTGAGGAAAAGGAAGAGGTGGGGTTGGTCTTGCTGCCTCAAGGGCAACAGAGGAGGAAGAAAATCCATGCATAAGTGGGCCTGCATAGTTCAAACCCGTGTTATTCAAGGGTCCACTGTACAGCCATTATTAATAACCAAAATACTTTTCATTAAATGACTGTAACAAAATATATTTAACCAATTTCCTATTATTGGACATTTAAGATATTTCTGATGTTTAACACAAATGCTTTAATGAACAGCTTTGTACATACATCTCTGCATAATGTATCTCTCATTATTTTCTTATGATAAGCTCTTAGAAGTGGAATTTCTCAGTTGAACAGTATTCAGATGTTAAAAAGCAGAATTACAGCAATAGCCAAATTCAGTCATTTAAATTCTTTTTTAAGGTGCTTACAGTATCTTCAAACTTAGTAAGCATTCAAAAATTGAAAGAGAACAGTCTTTATTTTCATATCAAAGTCAATAATAACATTACATATATTTAATATATAACTTCAGAACTCTGACATTTCTGAAAACTTCACCAAATACTGACAGACAGTAATAGCATATGGTTACAGACGCTTCTGACAGAGCAAGCCTGTTTCCAATTGCAATACAGCAAATATGTTAACTGGCTGGTTCATTTCTGAATTTCAAATGCTGAACAGAAAACCAATCACACCAAATATAGACAATATTTTTTAAAGTACACAACTGCACTACATACCATAGCAGAAGGACACAGGACTGACACATGTATTTATTTGTTTGGTTTATGGGCAAAGTCATCATCTCTCTGGATCTCAGTTCTGAGGGGAAAGACACGAGAGCTAGGGTTTCCAGAATTTTAGATTTAATAGACCAATTAAACTAAAAAAAAAAAAATCAAGAAGTAACTAACAACTAATGCAGGGTTACCAAGAAAATAAAAACACACCACTACCACCTACTAGCATATCATCCATAAATAACCTTAAAATGGGGGGAGAGCAACATACTCTCTGAATAAGAAACCTCATTAAACGTAATGCATTTAACCTGATTTTTATTTTTTTAATCTGCTCCATTGCTCATGTTTTTCTCATTTTGCCCTGCAGTGTGAAAACTGTGCCTCAGACTTGTACTAGTTCACCAACTCTTGATTGAAAACAATTTCCCTAGATAACTCCTAAATCCTTTCCAGATTCTAAAATGCTGTGTTTTGTGATTCCAAATTTTAATTTAGACTCTATGTAAAGAAGTCATTTGCAAGGCCTTTTTTTTTTCGGGGGGGGGGGG
>NW_016807772.1:2160258-2179115 GCF_001698545.2 Rhinopithecus bieti
CAGGATGATCTCGATCTCCTGACCTCGTGATCCGCCCGCCTCGGCCTCCCAAAGTGCTGGGATTACAGGCTTGAGCCACCGTGCCCAGCCTTTGCAAGGACTTAAAATTCAGTCTCTCTTACTTCTTTGAGGCTGCCAATGAGTGGATCCCATTAAGTTGGGGTTGGGGGTGGATGCTTTCCGAGGGAGGGCCTCCTGGGTCCAGGTAGTGAGCCATGCATGCAATAAGGACACAGAGACACAAAGCACAGCCTCTGCCTTCAGGGTGCTGTCACCTAGGGAGCAACAGGAGACTGATACCCAGGAGGGCACAAGTGATAGAACACAGGAGGTACGCCTGGGGTACCTGGGAGCATTTAGGAGCAGCACTGTACCCAGATGGATAGAGGTGAGTGGGCCAGATCTTCCGGATAAGATGGCACACTAAGCCTTGGCAGCTGAGGATGCCACTACAGGCCACGAGCATCCTTTGTAAAGCTAAAGCATGTCAGAAGTCATGGAGAATCCTGGCCGGGTGCGGTGGCTCACGCCTGTAATCCCAGCACTTTGGGAGGCCGAGGCAGGCTGATCATTTAAGGCTAGGAGTTTGAGACCAGCCTGGCCAACATGGCAATACCCCGTCTCTACTAAAAAAATAAGCTGGGTCTGGTGGTGCACACCTGTCATCCCAGCTACTCAGGAGGCTGAGGCACAAGAATCACTTGAACCCGGGAGGAGGAGGTTGCAGTGAGCCGAGACTGTACCATTGCACTCCAGCCTGGGCGACAGAGCACCTGGGGAATCCCACATCCTAGTGAGTTCCAATGAGAACAGAGTCTATGGGTTGGAGGGTTGCAGAAGATACTGAAGAGGCAGACACGTTGCCAGGCCAAGAAAACCTGCAGTGCCACATTCAGGAGTTTGGACTTGATCCCCAAAACACTGGGATGTCACTGAACTCTTTTAATCAGGGGAGGAGACTGAGGCACAGCTCAAATTTTAAAATAATTCAAACTGTATAGAAGTGCATAAAATTAAAAGGAGAATATTTCAATCTCCTCAACCAAAACCTACTCCCCAGAGCTAATCCCCGTTCATGAGTTTCAGAGAAATCCACGTATATTTTATCAAAGCATACACAAATATATACAAAAGCATTTATGGGCCGGGTGCGGTGGCTCAAGCCTGTAATCCCAGCACTTTGGGAGGCCGAGGTGGGTGGACCATGAGGTCAGGAGATCGAGACCATCCTGGCTAACTCGGTGAAACCCCGTCTCTACCAAAAATACAAAAAATTAGCCGGGTATGGTGGCGGGCGCCTGTAGTCCCAGCTACTCGGGAAGCTGAGGCAGGAGAATGGCGTGAACCCGGGAGGCGGAGCTTGCAGTGCGCTGAGTTGTGCCACTGCACTCCAGCCTGGGCGACAGAGCAAGACTTCATCTCAAAAAAAAAAAAAAAAAAAGCATTTATGTCCAACACAAATAATGTTTTGTGAATTCTCTAATAGAGAAAGTGTTGTGCCACATATGTTGGTCTGCAACTTGCCTTTTTCACTTAATTATCAGTACAGATAGATCTCATTCTTTTTGACGACACAGCATTCCACTGTAAGGGATGGGTATATTTAAAAATTAATTGAACCATTTCTTTGTTGGTGGTCATTCAAGCAGTTCCTAATTTCCTAGTTGTTGCTGCAGTGAACATCCTTGACTATTTGCATGTCTATGTTTGTTTTCCTAAAGGATAGTTTCTTAGACTTCAAATTAGTAGCTTTAAAGAACCTACGCATTTAAAATTTTGAAAGCTACTGCCTAATTGCTCTCTAAAAAGTTGTTTCATTTTATGTTCACCCAGGGTTATACAAGAGTGCCCATCTCCGCCCACAATGGCCAAAGGTGGGAACTACCAAGCCTTTGAAACTTTGCCAATCTGAGAGATGAAAAATGCTATCTCATGATTGGTTCTGTTGGCTTTTTGTTGTTGTTGTTGTTGTTAATGCACTTGACCAGCTTTTCACATATTTATTGACTAAATGTATTTTTGTCTATGAATTGCTTTTTTATAAACTCTGTTATCCTGAGATTCTCAACCTGTGGTCCCAAGGCCACATATAATATAAAATGTTCTGTGCTTATTGGTTATGCATTATTCTCAGGATAGGGCCAAGAAACATTAAGAACCACTGATTTTTGACTTCCTGCTGGCAAGGATAATAAATAAATAAAAATATAAAAAATAAAGAACCACTGATTTTAATGGGTATATGCTGAAAAGTATATGTGGAAAGAAAGAAGCAGTCCTAGAAGAAAGGGTGTAAAAGAGGTGAGGCAGGGTTCTATGATTCCATCCCAGAGTGTGCACACACACACACCTTTTTATTATCTCTCCCTCAATTACACCAGGACTTCCCAATAGTATTTCTCATTTTCCTTCCCAGAAGGCCCACCAATGAGAGGCAGGCTTATTTCTTTACTAATATGTTTGTACGTATCACAGAGAATAAGGACAAACAAGTCAAGATGCTGCTTTATTTACATTCTGGTTTGTAGACACATTCAAAACTTTATACAGACAAGCTGTCACCCATTTTTTTGGAATCAGGACAACCATTAACTTCAATTCTATCTCCTAAATATTTCTCTAATCTGCCCATTTCTCTTCATTTCCACTCCAACTATCACATCTTGCTTCGACCATGGCAGCACCCTCCTACCTTGCTTCCCTATATCCTCTCTGCCATACTTTCCAATCCACTGTCCATGCTTTAGCCAAAACTCTCTCTTCACTCACCAGCTCTCAACCTGCCCACGGCTTCTCTTTGCTCTCCGGCTAAAGGGCCAACCCCTCGGTGCATGTGCCCAGCTATGCAGTCTGCCCGACCTACCTCCTCTATGATGCTGAGCCCCTCTTCCCTCACCCTGGCTCCTACCACACCTGGGACACTCAGCCATTCTCTCTCCCACACCATGACCTCTGTCATTGTATTTCTTCTGCCTGAATGCTCTCTCTCCCACTCCTTTCTTTCACTGAGTTGACTTCTACTCAGCTTAAAAATAACTTCCCTGGCTTCCCAGGCCAAGTCATGTGCTGCTGTTTCATGCTTTCATAACAAAAGCATAAAATACTCCACTTGTTTTCTTTAGCAGTTATCCCAAATTTTCAGTAATATAGTTCATTAACATCTGCTTCCACTCTGGCAGGAGATGTCCATGAAAATAGGATGGGATCTGTTTTGCTCTTCTTGAAATCCGAGAGCAGGGCTAACCCAGAGCAGATGACCAGTAAGTACTGTTGAAGCTGGAAGAGGAAAAGGATGCTTTTAGAAATGATCCTTTGTAGGTCTTTATTTTTCTTTACACTTTCCTTCCAACCTAAGAGGACAGTAACTATGTCCTGGATATGGAAATTTGCTAACCCTTTCAAGGCATTCCCAACATTTATCAGGAACCTACTCTGTACATACTAGGCACCTTTCTAGGAACCGGGAGACACCACAGTAAAAAAAAAAAAAAAAAAATTCCAGACCAATCTTCTCCTTACATTCTAGGAAAAAACAGATAGTCAACATCATAGATCAGTAAATTATATAGTATACTTAGAAGATGAAAAGTGCTGTGAAGAAAAAGAGAACTGGGTAAGTTGGATGAAAGAAGAAAGGAGAAGAGGGAACTGACACCCATTTGTTGTATGTTAAAAAACCAGGTTGAGGAGGCCGGTCGCGGTGGCTCACACCTGTAATCCCAGCACTTTGGGAGGCTGAGGCAGGCAGATCACAAGGTCAGGAGTTCGAGACCAGCCTGGCCAGCATGGTGAAACCCCCATCTCCACTAAAAACACAAAAATTAGCTGAGCATGGTGATGGGCGCCTGTAATCCCAGCTGCTCGGGAGGCTAAGGCAGGAGAATCGTTTGAACCTGGGAGGTGGAGGTTGCAGTGAGCCAAGATCACACCATTGCACTCCAAACTGGGCAACAAGAGCAAGACTCTGTCTCAAAAACAAAAAAAACTAGGTTGGGGAGACAGACATACAGGGGGTGTCATGAAGTGACATAAGCTCATGAAGTTTAACCTAAGTTTGAGAAAAACAACAGAAATAGATACACATACATACTAACTCTGGTAGTAAAATATCATGTACATCAGCTTGTGAGCTGCCTTGAGCAGCGTGCTGGCCGGTTTGAGTAGCTCCTCTCACTCCCTAAGTACATCCACATCTTGCTCAAGGACTTCATCAATTTCAATGTTAACTCTATTCCTCAGAACCCAGTCCCTCTCCCTGGCACAGCTGGTGGATCTTTCTTCCATGTTCCTAAGGCCTTTTGTTCACCTCTAAGGTGTCACTCATTTCTCTGTCCTGTGATTATTTTTGTGTCAGTCCCACTAGAACACAGGAACTCCTCAACGGCAGAAACCATGTCCCAGCACCCAGTGTCTGATAGCTTCCAGCATTTGGTAATACAGAATGCGCTCAAAGCATTTGACAAATGAGTGAATAAAAGAATGGCTAGAGAATGAATGAAGGGAGTTAGAATGAGTGAAGCTCTGGCAATTGGAATGCACCTTGTTCTGAGCAGCTGAATTCTCTAGAAATTCTCCGTATGTGTGTGTGCTCATCTTCTGCACTTCTGCAACCAAGAATATTGGAGTAGTCAGACAAGTTATTCTCTAGAGGTAAGCAGAAATGCTCGGTTTAGACTCATTAGTGGGTTACAAAATTAATGTAATAGGTCCTGAAAAGCATTTTTTAAATTAGCTAGAATACAAGAAAACAGAGTGCATCCAAATACATAAGGTCAAGTGATTTGGGGACATGTGGCCCAATTTGCCCAGAACACCCTGCTTTATTCTTATTGGCCCAGTGTAGTTATTACTTTCAAAATAATAACTTTCCCAGTGTGTACTGTAAATTGGGTGATCACGTTCATTATACATACATTTGTGTATAATGTATATACTGGTTTATGAAGTAAAGCATATTTCTTATAGTGGACAATAGTCAAAACAAGTTTAAAATTATGTAAGATAAGGTCAACATAGAAAATAAAATTTAAAATTAAAATTTGATAAACATTTTTCTTGAGAGATTCAAACTTCTGAGACTCCGGGGAAGCAGCATCGAGGAGAAAAAGTCAGGGAAAAGCAGAAGGAAGAAAATAAAATTGAAGTGTGCCTGGATAGCTTTCTAATCCTCACACTATCCTGTGTGGAAGGCAGAACTGTTCCATCTTACAAATGGGGAATGAAGCTCACAGGGCTTAAAGAACTTGCCCAGGTCCATATGCCATCAAGCCACCGTGCCAGCACTGAAATCTAGGTCTACACATAGTGAAAAGTAAAAGCATTTTGTTCTACACATAGCAGGGGAAAGGATTTTTTTCCACTTCTTGAACACCACAATATTTGTAACCACATCAAAATTGAGGAGGGGATAACGGAACATATCTTCCAGTGTCCTATTATGACTTTTGTAATTTAAGAAACATACTTTTATTTTGGAAATATTCTGCATTTGAAAGTAGTTAGCATTTTGATTCAGAGATCAGTTCTTAATTATGGATCAAAAAAGTGGATAAGTGTTTCAGATTGATGAAATAAGCCTTGCTAGGCAAAAGCAAAGAAAATGAGCAGTTCTGTGCAAAGTGGCACATTAATAAAGAGTGCAGGGTCTGAAGTCTGACAACCATCGATCCAAATCTTAACAGCCAGGGGACTGCAGACAGGTTCTCAAATTTCTCTGTGCCTTAGTTCACTCATCTATAAAATGCCCACAACAACAGTACCTACCTCATGGGGTTCTAATAAAGACAAAACAATCCACATAAAGCTCTGAACATGTTTCCTGGAATGTGGTAAATGCTTGGTAATGTTGACCACAGTCAAAATAGAAATCAAGACTATTGGAGCCAAAGGTGCTCTCATTTTACTTTTATTTGTACTTCCCATTGTCATACAGCCCCACCTTCAATAGTCTTCCTCTAGCTGCTCATACATTCCTGCAGTAACCCCCACTTGGCCATGAGACATTATTTCTTTAAGAGAGTGTTGCACACAATTTGCTAGTATTTTACTAAGAATTTTTACATCTATGTTTATGAAGGATATTAGTTTCTAGTTGCTGTTTTTTTTCTTTTTTCCCCTTGTAATATCTGTCAGATTTTACACCAAGATGATGCTAGCCTCATAAGATGAACTGGGCAGTATTTCATCCTCCTAGTTTCAAAGAGTTTGTAAAACATTGGTATACTTCTTTCTTAAATGTTTGATAGAATTCACAACTGAAGCCATCTGGGCCTATTTTATTGATTTCTGCTTTTGTCTTTGTTATTTTCTCCCTTCTGTTTTCTTTGTGTTTAATTTGTCTTCCATGTCTTGAATTTTTAAGGCAGTATTTTAGATTGCTAATTTTAGACCTTTCATATTTTCTAATATGAACATTTAGTATTTTATATTTCCCTTGAGACACTGCTGTAGCTACACCTACATCCCACACTTTTGATATGTGTGTTTTCATTTTTATTCAGTTCAAAATATTTTTTAAGTTCTCTTGTGATTTCTTCTCTGAGCCATGTGTTGTTTAGTCGTCTACTGCTTAATTCCTAAATATTTGGAGATTTCTCAAATAGCTGTTATTGATTTCTAATTGAATTTCATTACGGGTGGAGGACATACTCTATGATTTCAATACTTTTAAACTTGTTGGAACTTGTTTATGATTAACATATAGTCTCTTTTGGTTAATGTTCCACGTAAACTTGAAAAGAATATATATTCTGCTATCATTGGACAGAGTGCAGTCAGGTCCAGTTGACTGGTACTGTCTCTATATCCTTGCTGATTTTCTGTCTTACTTCTTTACTGATTACTAAGTGAAGAGTATTGAAATCTGTAACTCTAATTGTGGGGTTTTAAAAAAATTTCCTTTCAGTTCCGTCAGGTTTTGCTACATGTACTTTGAAGCTCGAGTACATTTAGGATTGTCATATCATGCCAATGAATTGACGCCTTTATCATTATGAAAAGTCCCGCCTTATTCCTAGTAATGTTCCTTTTCATATTGTCTGCTCTGATATTAACATAGCCAGTCTAGTTTTCTTGTAATTCATGTTTGCTTAATATATCTTTTTCCATCCTTTTAATTCTAACTTTCTGTTCTATGAAGTGGTTTTCCTGTACACAGCACATAATAGGATCTTGCTTTTCTTAACCAGTCTGACAATCTCTGACTTTTAATTGGAGTGTTTAGACCATTTATACTTAACATAATTATCAATATGGCTGAATTTGAATCTACTATTTGTTATTGGTTTTCTATTAGACTCATCTCTCCTTGTTATTGTTTGTTTCTTTTTTTCTGCTTCTTTTGAATTAATTAGTGCTTTCTAATATTTCATTTTATCTCTATTGCTGGAGATACATATATATGTATATACACAAACACACATATATGTTTATGTATATACATAGAACTTTATTTTATTTTCATAATTTTCCTACTTTTAAAATATGCATTTCTAACTCATAATACATGTTCAACTAATATTATACTACTTGATATGTAATGTAAAACTCTTATAGCTATAGGCTTACGATGGTTTGACTTTATGATGGTGGGAAAGCAATACACATTCAGTAGAACTCATACTTTGGATTTTAAATTTTGATCTTTTCCTTGGCTAGCAATATGCCGTGTGATAGTCTGTTGCAATGCTGGGCAGTGGCAGTAAGCCACAGCTGCCAGTCAGCCATGAAGTCACGAAGGTAAACAACAGATACTCTACAGTGTACTGTGTTGCCGGTGTTTTTTGATACTGTGTTTTGTGGTTTTGCATCCCATCGTGTCCATAAAATGCCAGTTTTGACTTATGATATTTTCTACTTATGATGGGTTTATCAGGATGTAACCCCATCATAAATTAAGAAGCATCTATATAGACTTCCATTTCCCCCTATCCTGTCCTTCAAGCTGTGGTCAAATATTTCACTTCTATTCATATATATTTGATATATCTCAAAATCCAGTGTTATTGTTTTTGCTTCATGCAGTCAATTAGCTTTTCAAGAAATTTAAAAATAAGAACACAGTCTTTTCTATTTGCCCACATATTTACCACTTCTGAAAGAGTGTCTTTCAAGTTTCCATCTGGTATCATTTTGCTTTCGCCTGAATAATTTCCTTTAAACATTTCTTGTTGTATATATCTGCCGACAACAAATTCCCTCAAGTTTTGTCTGATAAACTTTATTTCATCTTTGTTTTTGAAGATGTTTTCATTAAATATAGAATTCTAGGCTGCCTTTTTCTTTGAGCACTCTAAAGATGTTATTTCATTGTCTTCAGGCTTGCAAAGCTGGAGGTGAAATGAAGTCTGTGATCCTTCTGATGTCTGTTCTGTATATAATGTGTATTCTTCTCTGATTGCCTTTAAGATTTTCTGTGCAACACTGGTCTTCGGCAACTTGATTATGTGCCTTTGTTTCTTTATTTCATTTTATTTATGGAGATGGGGTCTTATTATGTTGCCCCAGCTGGTCTCAAACCCTAGGCTCAAGCAGTCTTCCCACCTCAGCCTCTCTAGTACCTGGGACTACAAAAGTGCATGCCACCATGCCTAGACCTAAATTTTTTTTAATGAATTTTTTTCAGCTCCTGGTTCCTTAAGCTTCTTAGATTTATGAAATACAGTTTTCATCAAATTTTGAAATATTTCAGCTATCATTTCTTCAAATACTTTTTCTGTCCCTTCTCCTTTTCTCCATGTATAATAGACTGCTGGATATTATCCCACAGATCACTGGGTCTCTGTTCACCATTTTTTTTTCAGTTTTTTGTTTCTCTCAGTGATTCATCTTGCATAGGTAATGTTGCTATATTTGTAGGTTCACTAATCTTTTCTTCTGCATTGTCTAATCTGCTATTAATCCCATCTAGTGAAATTTTCATTTCAGATGTTGTATTTAGTCCTGTTTTGTTCTTTTTTACATCTTTCATTTTTTTCTGATTATTTTTGTGTTTTCATTTATTTTTGATTTTATTTTATTTAGAGACAGGGTCTTACTCTGTCACTCAGGCTGGAGCACAGTGGCAGAATCACAGCTCACTACAACCTCAACCTCCTAGGCTCAAATGATCCTCCCACCTTAGCCTCCTAAGTAGCTGGGACCACAGGCATGCACCACCACACCCAACTAATTTTTAAATTATCCTTGGTAGAGATGGAGTATCACTTTGTTGCCCAGACTGATCTTGAACTTATGAGCTCAAGCAGTCCTCCCACTCCAACTTCCCAAATTGCTGGGATTATCGGCTTGAGCCACCATACCCAACTATTTTTGTGTTTTCCTTTAAATATTTATACACAATAATAAAATATGTTGTAACATCCTTGTCTGCTAATTCCATTACCTTGTCACTTCCAGGTCTGTTTCTCTTAACCGATTCTTCTCCTTGTTACAGGTATTTTTTCCCGCTTTTTAGCATATCTAGTAATTTTGTTTGATGCTGGCATTGTTATTACATTATTCAATGTTTGCATTATGTTGTCTTCCTTTAAATAGTATTGGGCTTTCTTCTGCTAGGCAGTGAAGTTAATTGCTAATCTTCAAGATTTGTTTTTAAGCTTTACTAGAGAGAGGCTAGGACTGTGCTGTCCAATAAGGTAGTCACTAGCTACATGTGGCTACTGAAATGTGGCTAATCTGAATTGAGATGTGATAAAGACATAAAATACACGCTGGATTTGGAAGACCTAGTATGAGAATAAGAATGCAAAGTATCTCATTAACAATTTTATATTGATTACCTATTGATGACACTTCGGATATACTGTTAAGTAAAAGATACTACGAAAATTCATTTTATCTATTTCTTTTTACTACATATTTGGCATGCATTATATTTCTACTAGACAGCACTGTTCTAGAACAGAGGTCTGCAAACTACAGCCTACAGGATAGCCACCTAGTTTTGTTAATAAAGTTTTATTGGAACTCAGCCATACCTATTCACTTATCTATTGTCTATGGCTGCCTTCACACTAAAATCGATTAGTTGTGACAGAGAATATATGACCCACAAGCCTAAAATGTTTGCTGTCTGAAAATTTAACAAAAAATTTCCACCCCTGGTCCAGAGTACCCTTCACTCCAAGGATAGTTCAGCCCTGCTTTCTAACTTGTGATGCCTCCAAGGTCTCCACTGAATGCTTCAGGGCTGAATGAGAACTCCCCTTTGGCTAGTCAGACAACAAACACTTTCCCATTTCATGTGTGCTCTGGGATTTATTCAGCTTACAACTAAAAAGTCTTTTCTTGCCCAGACTTGTAGAGCGTCATTCTATATACTTGTATCCTAATACTCAGCAAAAATTCAAGAGATTCCTATGCATATTTCTGGAGCTCCTTTTCTGCATAGCTTCCTCCTCCTCAGAACTCTGCCCTACTACCTCTCACCACCTCAGCCTCCCCAAACTCTGATCTTCATCTCATCAATTCAGTGAGGCTACTAGGATCTGTTCAGATCCCTCCTTCCTGGATCTGTGGTCTAGAAATTGCTTTCAGACAGAAAACCAGGGCAGTCATTGAATTCACTTTGTTTCTCTTAGGGATCACAGTCATATATAGACTGTTGCTCAATTTGTTTCTCTTCTCTTAGGGATCACAGTCATATATAGACTGTTGCTCAATGTCCAAAGGCAGTTATTAATTACAATAATTTATAATGGGCAGTTAGATCAGGCTATTATTATTCCATCATGACTATAAGGTAATGTCCCCTCTACTTATCGTTTGATAGGTAGAACTTACTATGTAGTATACTCTGGGTCTTCAGACTTTCCAAAGATTTGGTAGATTTGACTGACTTGTCTGGAGCTAGAGAACAAAGTGTAGAACTTTTCCTGCGGTTTACCTAAATAGTTGATGATATGCTATATCATTGACTAGAATTTCTCATGTCCAGGTTATGACAGAGAAGACAAAGAGGACTTGATAGAAGAAGCTGAAAGAAGGTTAGCTTGGAGCTATGCATTTCTGAATCTATTTGTACATTTATATCAGAAGTACAATAAGCATATTAACAGGCCTAGAAAAGATGACAGTGCAATAGCATGATCTTGGCTCACAGCAACCTCTGTCTCCCAGGTTCAAGTGATTCTCCTGCCTCAGCCTCCCAAGTAGCTGGGATTACAGGCATGTGCCCCTATGCCTGGCTAATTTTGTATTTTCAGTAAAGACGGGGTTTCTCCATGTTGGTCAGGCTGGTCTCAAACTCCCGACCTCAGGTGATCTGCCCACCTTGGCCTCTCAAAGTGCTGGGATTACATGTGTGAGCCACCGCGCCCGGCCATGATGTGCCTCTTTTTAAAGCATGTGAAAAGTTTAGGAAGCAATTATCATTAGTTCCAGATGCTATATTATGTGAAACAAATAGAGCTGTGTACCTCTAGGTATTTATAGTGAAAAAAAGAACTGATCCAAAATACACATAAATGATAGAGATAGAGAGATGGCTATCCCCAAAAGTTTGTTTTATATTAGTGGCATTTCTTTATTAAGAGATAGAAACTACAATCAGCCGATAAAACCAAAAGGAAATTAAAAGTAAAACAAACAAGTATCTATTTTCTTGCACCTGATTAGAAAATATTTATTTCATAAAATGGAGAACCCATTTGTTGAAAACAGAATGAGTAGTTATACTTTTAGTCAAGCGGAGGAGATGGAAGAGAACTGGGAAGAGAATAACATCAAAGATGGGTATCAAAAATAGCAGATTGAAGAATCATATAAAGGGGTAGATTAAAAAAAAAAGGTGTCAAAAAGAAAAAAGGAGAAGAAAGAGGAAAAAATAAAGAATTTAGTGTGCAACAGTGCCAGGTTTATATCAGGTGCTCAAGGAAAGATTATTAGATAGATAATGGATAGATGGATGGATGGATGGACAGACAGTAGGAACAATATAATAGAAAAGAATAAATGTGATACCTGAAAGTGAGTATTTGATCTTGTAGAACAGAGAAGAAATCTAATGGAGATAGACAGAATTGTCATGAAGGGTTTTATAGGATGGTAATTTCTAACTATTTTAAGTGCAAATAAGTTTTCCCCCAGTTAACTCATGCTTGAAACTTCATCTCAAAGGTCAACTTTCTGAAAGAGACCTTGAGCATCAGTCTAGATTAATTCATCTGTTTTATTCCTCTTCTGTCACCTTACAGTTTTTCCTTTATAACTCTTATTACAGTTTTGAAAAATGTTTTGGTAACTATTTGTTGAATATCTGTTCTCCCACTAAAGTGTAGGCTCCATGAGGGAACGAATTATGCCTTCACTGCTGCCCCCTTGTCATCAGGGTCTGGAATAAAGTCTGGCCCAAATTTACCTCCCCATAAATATTTGTCGAGTAAAGGGTAAGTAAGTGCATGAATTAATAAATGAAGGAGGGTGGTACTGGTGGAAATGCAGAGCTGTGAGACCTACCCAGCTCCATGAAGACTAAGCCTATTCATCCAAGGAGTGGCTTTAGTGCAATAGAAAATGCCCTGGAATTAGAGCCAGGAAGCTTGACATCTGTCTCTGCTGTTTACTTACTGTATTAACTAAGACAAGATAATTTATCTCAGCTTCTGTTTTCTGATGTCTTAAATGAGGATCATATACCTCACACGGTTGTTATGAAATTTGGATTAACAAAGTGTTCAAACCAGGTGTGGTGGTGCATACCTGTAGTCCCAGCTACTCGAGAGGCTGAGACAGGGGCATCACTTGAGTTCAGGAGGTCAAGGCTGCAGTGAGCTATGATTGCACCACTGCATCTCAGCCTGAACAACAGAGTAAGAACCCATCACTAAAATAAAAAATAAAAAATAAAAATTTAAGTGCTTAGAACTTCTCCAGTGTTTTCTCCCAAGAACCCCAGTGGAAGAAGCAAGCATTTCCATCTGTGTTGAACTCAAGGTACACTAAAAACAAAAGCAACTTCTTTGAAACAGGTTTTAGCTAAAAAGTTCATGCAAATGTTTCATTTTATACCATAATATATATCTACATTGTTTCAATGTTGAAATTATGTTTTAAATTATTCATCAGTGTATTTAGATTTTTATTTCATAAAATAATGGAATAAAATGGATGTTCATAGAACACACACCATGTTATCCTTTGCTTTTCCATATTTTTGAGAAACATGGATTGATGTAAAATGACCTGCTACATGGTGGGCAGGACCTCCGTAAGTGTTTGCTGAATCCGAATCTGTCCACCCAGAGGAGCTGCAGGGTTGAATCAAAAGCAAAGCTGATGATGCAAAGAGGATTTCTCCCACAGGAGGAGTGCCCAGGCAGGCTGCTAATCTGGGGATAAATCAAAAGGTTCAGGTCAAAAATGACCTATACACTTATTTGCATCTAGATAATCAAAAGGAAAATGATTAGCACTATATAAAATGTAAGCTATATGTAAAATGATTATATATGTATCATAAATTATTTAGAATTATCATTATAAATTTGTATAATAATGTTTTATATATAAAAATGTTATTATATAATATACTGGACTGTCTACAGAGAAAAAAAGATACTTAATTGTAAAGATTACTCCTGGCCACATGTGTGGCTCATGTCTGTAATCCCAGCACTTTGGGAGGCCAAGGCAGGCAGACCACTTGAAGTCAAGAGTTGAAGACTAATCTGGTCAACATGGCGAAACCCTGTCTCTACTAAAAATACAAAAATAAATTAGCCAGGCATGGTGGTGTGCACTTGTAATTCCAGTTACCTGGGAGGCTGAGGCAGGAGAATCACTTGAACCCGCAAGGTGGCAGTTGCAGTGGGCTGAGGTTGTGCCACTGCACTCCAGCCTGGACAACAGAGCGAGACTCTGTCTCAAAACAAAAACAAAAACAACAACAACAAAAAACTCCTATCTTTGGTTTTATTCTTAGAATCTAATGTAAAACAAACAAACGAACCTTCCCCACCCCCAGCTCTATTTTAACATCCAGACTTTGGTCTGCTCTGAATCTGAATTCGCCATGAACTCAGCTACACATTTAGCTGTAGCTCAATTTCTATTTCCAAGGCTTTGACCCAACAAAAGCATTAAACATACTATGACAAAAGCAAACCTCCCTATGAACGAATATGGTCTGCCCTCAGTTTCCTTACTGTAAAGTGGAGATAACAACGCCTATCTCACAGGCTGGTTACAAGCATTCAATGAAATGATACACACGAATATGCCTGGTACAGTGCCTGCCACATTGCAAACAACCACCCAACTTCTAGGGTTTATTCACTGCTCCATCACCAATTTCTACTTGTTACAGGCGGAACTGTGTCCCTAGCCACAATTCAAGCTGAAGTCCTAACCCTTCATATCCAAGAATGTGACTGCATTTGGGTTGTGTTTGTTTACTTGTTTTTTGAGACAGGGTCTCACTCCATCACCCAGGCTGGAGTGCAGTGGTGTGATCACGGCTCACTGCAGCCTCGACTTTCCAGTCTCAGGTGATCCTTCCATCTCAGCCTCCTGGGCAACTGGGACTACAGGCACATGCCACCACACCTGGCTAGTTTTTTGCAGAGCTGGAGTTTTGCCACATTGCCCAAGCTGGTCTCAACCTCCCACGGTCAAGCAATCCTCCCACCTCAGCCTCCCTAGTAGG
The DNA here is from genome assembly GCF_001698545.2 of Rhinopithecus bieti. Lineage (NCBI taxonomy): Eukaryota > Metazoa > Chordata > Mammalia > Primates > Cercopithecidae > Rhinopithecus > Rhinopithecus bieti. The sequence goes on from NW_016807772.1 coordinate 2,174,903, forward strand.
TGAGACAACACGCACACACCACCATGCTTGGCTAAGTTTTGTGTATTTTGTAGAGACAAAGTCTTGCTGTGTTGCCCAGGCTGATCTCGAACTCCTGGGCTCAAGTGATCTGCCCATCTAAGCCTCTCAAAGTGCTGGGGTTACAGGCATGAGCCACCACGCCCAGCCCAATGTGACTGTATTTGGAGACAGGATCTTTATAGAAGTAATTAAGTTCAAATGAGGTCATCAGAGTAGGCCCTAATGTAATATGACTGGTGTTCTTTTAAGAGAAAATGTGGATGCAGACAGAGGGAAGATGATGTGAAGACAAAGGGAGAAGAGGGCCATCTACAAGTCGACAAGAGGAAGTCTGGAACAGATCCTTCCCACACAGCTCCCCTGAAGAAACCAGCCCTGCCAACACTACCTTGATCACGGACTTCCAACCTCCAGTACTGTAGGAAAATAAACATCTGCTGTTTAAGCCACCCAGCTATGGCCACCCTAGCAAACTAAGATACCACTAGAATAAAAGCTCTGTGAGAGTGTTTTTCTTTTTTCTCTATACTGTACCCTAAGTGCCTAGAACAGAGCCTGGCCCATAGTAGGCACCTAATAAATCATTGTTGACCTATTCCATAAATGTCCAATCCTGAGCCTGGCACAGATATTTAGCAAATATTTGAAGACTGGATAAATGATCCTATTTCCAAATACCAAATTAGAACACAGTCTGAAAAAAATACATATTACCTGATATATATATATATATATATATATATATGCTTTGTTAAACTTTAAATATTGTCACACTTAAATTACCTTAATTGGAAAGGGCAAAATGTCATGAAATCCATGCTGGTCTTGGAAAATCCAATTTTGGTAGAGTACATCCTTAATTGTTTAACATCCAAACTCCTTGGCCTAAATTTAAGCACTGCATAGCTCTCTCTCTTGCCAATCCAACCTCATTTCCCCAAGTCCCCCACAGGATCCATCTGCTGAAACCACACTGGTCTCTGCATCACTTCCAGAAATACCATCCTGGCAGGCTCAGCTCAAACCCCTCGTCTCACACGAAGCCTTCTTCACCCTCTGAAGCCAAAGTAATAAAGTAATACCACTTTCTTTAGAGACTTTTTTTTTTTTAATGTATCACTTACTTCCTCATACCATTAGTCATCTTTGTGAGTTTATCTGGTTTCCACTCTAGATTAAAAACTCTTTGATGACAGGAACTTTTAAAAACACTTAATTCTACCCGATCTAGGTTGGAATCCAGCAGATATTATAAAGAGATGTTAATTAAATCACTGGAAAACACACAGTCAGCATTTACACCCAACCCCAGCCTTGAAAGCAAAGAGAGTCAGAGAAGGCACTGGCAAATCCAAGTCTCTGAACATTAACAACTTGAGCACAAGTTCTACTCAAAGTGGGAAATAGAGAAGAACTGCAATAACATAGTCTAAAGTGATGCTGTCGTTTCCAAAAGGTATCGCTTTACCATTAACACTAGATAATAAATATCCATCATGCCCTACTTCTGAATAATACCTATTTGATTAATACTGGGCATTTCTTTCCTAAGGCTTCATACTATTCCTCTTGCCGCTTGCTCTTTTTCTTGTTTTTGAGACTGGGTCTTACTCTCTTGCCCAGGCTGGAATGCAGTGGCACAATCATGGTTCACTGCAGCCTCAACCTCTCAGGCTCAAGGGATCCTCCCATTTCAGCCATCTGAGTAGCTGGGACTACAGGCACGCACCACCACACCCGGCTAACTTTTCTATTTTTTGTAGAGACAGGGTTTCACTATGTTGTCCTGGTCTTGCACACCTGGGCTCAAGTGATTCTCCCACCTCAGCTTCCCAAACAGGCATGAGCCACCTTGCCTGGCCCCGCTCTTGCTGTTTTTTTGATTGAACAGGCATTTGCCTCAGATAACCAGATCAGCAGCAGGACCGAGAAATACATTTCAGCTCTGTTTTGTGGGCTTTGGCAAACAGTTCATGTGTGTTTGTGCAATCACACGTAGAAGAAATACCATAAAGAATTACTTTTTAAAAATAATCTGATTCTTCTGATTCACTTGATATGAAACATGAGCCAATGTCAAACAAATTATTTTCTCTTGGCCAGGCACGGTGGCTCACGTACGTAATCCCAGCACTTTGTGAGGCCAAGGCAGTTCAGGAGTTCAGAGACCAGCCTGGGCACCATGGTGAAAATACAAAAAATTAGCTAGTCATGGTGGCGTGTGCCTGTAGTCCCAGCTAGCTGGAAGGCTGAGGCAGGAGGATCACTTGAGCCTGGGGGTTAAGGCTGCAGTGAGCTGAGACTGTGCCATTGCACTCTAGCCTAGGTGACAGAGGGAAACCCTGTCTCAAAAAAAAAAAAAAAAAAATTATTTTCTCTAATTTAATGGGAAAAAGGAGTGTAATATTCCTCAAGTGACTTTCTAGCCACTTGATCCTATCTTCATATGACCTTTGAAAATCTTGTTGCTATGTTTCTTTTCATATAATTGCATCCAAGCAATATGATAAATAAAGGTAGTTAGGGTGAGGCAGCAGAGTGTTCCTAACCTCACACATAAGCAGGAATTTCAGTCCTTGGCTATTTCAGTAAGCATTCCTCATTTAATCCCCAGTCTAATATTTTTATGTGATATAACAGTGATACCAGAGCGGGGAAGGGAAGTGTAGGGAAGGGAAGGGTGTGGTCCCTAGCTAGAGCTCCACCCCAGAGCCTGTGCCCACAGACCTACATGAGGACAGGCATTTCTGTTTTCCTGCCTAAATGTTGCATTTCCCAAGACCACTCTGGCCTGCCATGCCCCCATCCTGTGCCAATAAAAACCCTGAGACCCTAGCAGGCAGAGACACAAGCGGCTGGACGTTAAGAGGAACACACCAGCGGAAGAACACAAGCAGCTGGATGTCGAGAGGAACGCACTGGCATAAGAGTACACTGATAGACACTGGCAGGCCATCAACCGGGGGAACGACACAGTTTGGCCAGAGTGGTCGGAGGAGGGCCCAGGCTGCTGAGTGGCTGGACTCCAAGGAAAAATCACCTTCTCACTCTATCCCTCCTTCTAGCTCCCCCATCTGCTGAGAGCTACTTTAACTCAATAAAACCTTGCACTCAGGCCAGGCGTGGTGTCTCACACCTGTAATCTCAGCACTTTGGGAGGCCAAGGCAGGCAGATCACTTGAGATCAGGAGTTCGAGACCAGCCTGGCCAACCTGGTAAAACCCACCTCTACCAAAAATACAAAAATTAGCTGGGCGTGGTGGCACATGCCTGTAGTCCCAACTATTTGAGAGGCTGAGGCAGGAGAATCACTTAAACCCAGGAGGCAGAGGTTGCAGTGAGCCAAGATGGTGCCACTGCACTCCAGCCTGGGCAATAGAGCAAGACTCTGTCTCAAAACAAAAAACCTTGCACTCATTCTCCAAGCCCATGTGTGATCCAATTCTTCTAGTACACCAAGGCAAGAAACCCCAAGATGCAGAAAGCCCTCTGTCCTTGCAATAAAGCAGGGGGTCTAATTGAGCTGACTGACACAAGCCACCTACCGATGGCTAAACTAAAAAAGCACATGGTAACACACGCCCACTGGGGCTTCAGGAGCGGTAAACATTCACCCCTAGATGCAGCCATGGGGTTGGAGCCCACACTCCCCACGACCTGCCGTCTGCCTGCTCCCCCGAGGGTTTTTTTGTTTTGTTTTTTTTTTTCTTGATACAGTCTTGCTTTGTTGCTAAGGCTGGAGCACAGTGGTGTGATCTCAGCTCACTGCAACCTCCACCTCCCAGGTTCACACAGTTCTCCTGCCTCAGCTTCCTGAGTAGCTGGGATACAGGCGTGTGCCACCACGCCCAACTAATTTTGGTATTTATAGTACAAACAGGGTTTCACCATCTTGGCCAGGCTGGTCTCGAGTTCCTGACCTCAAGTGATCTGCCCACCTCGGCCTCCCAAAGCACTGGGATTACAGGCGTGAGCCACCGTGCCCAGCCACCCCTAGGGGTTTTGAGCAGCAGGGCACCGAAGAAGCGAGCCCAAGCCACACGCCATCACGTGCCCTGAGAAGGGGATAAGAGAATTTTTCTCATTTCAATAGGACATCCATTTTTATGTGATGTAACAGGACATTTTACATGAAACTCTTAATTATAATACTTTAAATATAGTATTTAATTATTAAATATTATAATTAAAT
>NW_016807772.1:2179654-2188744 GCF_001698545.2 Rhinopithecus bieti
ATTATACTATTTTGAGTAAAGTTTATAGTTTCAAGAATATAACAGAGGTACTAAAGCAAGTGATAAGCCATAAGGTATAAGATATAAAAATACAAATCCACACTAAATAAATAATAGTATAAGCATCCTATTTATGGAGAAATAAATTCAAATTTTAAAAGTCATTTATATGGCCAGGCATGGTGGCTCAAGCCTATAATCCCAGCACTTTGGGAGGCCAAGGTGGGTGGATCACGAGGTCAGGAGTTCAAGATCAGCCTGGCCAACATGGTGAAACCCCGTCTCTACTAAAAATACAAAAATTAGCCAGATGCAATGGCAGGCACCTGTAATCCCAGCTACTCAGGAGGCTGAGGCAGGAGAATCGCTTGAACCCAGGCAGCAGAGGTTATAGTGAGCCAAGATAGCACCACTGTACTCCGGCCTGGGTGACAGATTGAGACTCTGTCTCAAAAAAAAAAAAAAAAAAAAAAAATAGAAAGAAAAGAATAAGAAAAGTTATTTATATGGCCAAGGAAATTGGTTGTTAGAATAATATAGAACTGTCCGTTAAGTATAAAAATTGTAACAGAAACTATAAAAAAGACAAAGCCCTTGCTCTAAGTAGCTTATAAACAACTACAAGAGTTCAAGCAAACTAGAAATGTATTTGGGTTTGTTTTGTTTTGTTTTGAGACAGAGTCTTGCTCTGTCACCTACACTGGAGTGCAGTGGCACGATCTCAGCTCACTGCAACAGCGATTATCCTGCCTCAGCCTCCTGAGTAGCTGGGAATACAGGCATGCATCACTGTACCCGGCTAATTTTTGTATTTTTACTAGAGACAGGGTTTCACCATGTTGGCCAGAGTAGTCTCGAACTGCTGACCTTAAGTGATCCGCTCCCCCCACCGCCTGCCTCCCAAAGTGCTGGGATCACAGGTGTGTGCCACTGCACCCAGTTAATTTTTGTATTTGTAGTAGAGACAGGATTTTGCCATGTTGGCCAGGCTGGTCTCCAACTCCTGGCCTCCAGTGATCCACCTGCCTCAGCCTCCTGAAGTGCTGGGATTACAGGCGTGAGCCACTGCGCCCAGTTGCTAACTAGAAATGTAAACTGTACAGCGTGCCAGTGGTGGTAATAATTCTAGAGTATAAAAACAATTTAAAAATTTTTTTTGGAGAATTTGTTTTTCAGATTTGAAAAGAAAAGGTGAATGATACACATATCTGTTTAAAACAATGACACAGGAAAGGTTTTCTTTAAAATAGGCTAAAAATTTTTGCCTTCCTTTCCTAATTTCTAAAGATGATAGAATAGAAAGACTGTTATCTGGGCCAGGCGTGGTGGCTTAGCCTGTAATCCCAGCACTTTGGGAGGCCGAGGTGGGCAGATCACTTGAGGTCACAAGTCCAAGACCAGCCTGGCTAACATGGTGAAATTCACATCTCTACTAAAAATACAAAAATCAGCTGGGCATGGTGGCATAAGCTTATAATGCCAGCTACTTGGGAGGCTTAGGCAGGAGAATAGCTTGAACTCAGGAGGCAGAAGTTCCAGTGAGCCTGGATCACACCACTGTACTCCAGCCTGGGCGACAGAGCAAGACTCCATATGAAAGAAAGAGAGAAAAAGGGAGAGAGAGAGACAGAAATTAAGGCTGTTATCTGGAATTGAAATAATAACGTACTCAACAGTGTTGGCAGGGCACAGTGGCTCACACCTGTAATCCCAACACTTTAGGAGGCCGAGGCAGGTGGATTATGGGGTGAGGGGTTCGAGACCAGACTGGCTAACATGGTGAAACCCTGTCTCTACTAAAAACACAAAAATTAGCCAGGTGTGGTGGTGGACACCTATAATCCCAGTTACTCGGGAGGCTGAGGCAGGAGAATTGCTTGAACCTGGGAGGTGGAGGTTGCAATGAGCCAAGATCTCAGACACAGCAATTGTGTGTCTGAATTATACAACGCATCTTTGTCAGTCATCTGTACCAAATGGTCTACATTAAATTAACTGGTTTTTTTTTTTTTTTTTGGATGGAGCCGGGGGGCGGGGGCGTTGTTTGTTTGTTTGCTTGTTTGGATCTAAGGGTACTTCTGCAGGTACAGAAGAAAGTTAAGGGAAATACATTAATAAATGTGACTAATTTTGTCATTATCCAAACTACACTACTCATTTGATAACTACCACCTAATGAAAATTGAAAAGTCCTGAGGATGAGAGGTTAGACAGGTACTTTCCAATGCATCACAACTGGGAATATCTTGAGATACACGGCTGGAGAAAGTAAGCTGATAACCTACCAAGAGTATCTCTCCTGGGAGGTGGTGATAAATGCTCCTCAAGACTTCTCCTGTTTCCTCCTGAATCTTGGGAACTCCTTTAAGATGCCCTCATCTTCATAGTACCAAATGAAAGAAAATTAATTGCATTTGAAACAATTTGCCACATAAGAAAATAAACAAACATGGAAAAGGAGACACATTGTGTGAATCTCAGGGGAAATCTTATTTTTCAGATATTGATGAAATAGCTAAAGAAACAAGATACTGATATATGAGTTTAGAATGCCATCATCAATTTCTGCTTCTTTTAATCCATTTCCCTTATCTTTAGTGCAGAAAAAGAAACCGATTAGATACATTACTGTGTAACAAAAGTTGTACTCAAATTTTGAAAGCGTTTTCCCTCGTTTTTTAAAAACTAAATGTTTCTCTTTTTTAGAAAGTGAATTTTCTGTATTGTGAAAATACCATGACTACTAGGCAGAACTATATATTTAGTTGTGCTAAAGCACTGATGACTTCTTTTATGATGATATTTTTTTAAATGGTAAATATTTCTCATAAACCTGCAAAACTTAAGTGCTAGACTCTATAACGTTTCATAGTTAATAGACCCATCTGCAACAGCAATGAAAAAAATTTAAATGTAAGTCCAGACACTTCATATAAAATTATTGACTGGCTGGGCTGTGCGTGGTGGCTCACGCCTGCAATCCCAGCACTTTGGGAGGCTGAGGCAGGCAGATCACGAGGTCAGGAGATCAAGACCATCCTGGCTAACATAGTGAAACCCCACCTCTATTAAAAATACAAAAAATTAGCCAGGCATGATGGCGGGCGCCTATAGTCCCAGCTACTAGGGAGACTGAAGCAGGAGAATCTGTTGAACACGGGAGGCGGAGGTTGCAGTGAGACGACATTGCACCACTACACTCCAGCCTGGGTGACACAGCAAGACTCTGCCTCAAAAAACAAACAAACAAACAAAAAATTATTGACTGGCTAAAATATTCTGGAAAATCTAATAAACTAAACATCATATCGATGTGAGCATGAACATACTATATTTTGTAGATTTCTTGTTCCTCTCATAAGCAAGTAGCTTTAAATAGGCAAAGCGCACCAAAAAAAAAAAAAAGTCTTTTACATCATTCAAAGTTGTCCATACTTTCTTTTATCCTCTTCCATTCTTTTAGAATTTTCTGGAAATACAGTATCTTCAAGACAACAGGAAAACAGACTACAATATACATCTAGACATATTTTAAAGATATTCACGATAGAAGAAAGCACAAATTAATGAATAAAAAATTGGATAGATGACATGCCTTGTTTGATGTGAGAACACTTAATAAAAGGTTAAAATTAATGAGCTAAGGGAAGCAAACATGGCTAAAAGGGGCTGGTAGCTCTGTAAGGGTGGGGACAGGGCGGGGAACAGAGTCAGGGAGACAAACAGGATGCTGGGAGGTGAGAAATAAGGGTGGGGAGTAGTGGGCAATCTCAAGAGGAACTAACAAGGCCGTTGCTTATAGTTACCCAGAAAACCTTATGAACAATAACAGACAAGCAGATGCAGCTCAGAAAGAAACAGCGGAGCAGCTAGAAGCCCCTCCTGCTGAGACAACGCACCAGACACGTTAATGGTGTTTGGGGGCTGCAGGTCATCTCTCACAGACTCACATCCACAACTGCTGACACCTCTGTTTCCCGTCAAATCAACAGATCCTGGCAAAAGACCCCCAGAGAGGATGAATGGACCTTGATCCAGGAGTATTAATAGATTCCTATCTCTTCAGAAATAGGAACTTCAGCTCTACTCATTCTAGTTTGCCAGCTTTTCTATTTTTGGTTTTGTTTTTTTGTTGTTGTTGTTTTGTTTTGTTTTGTTTTTGGTGTTTCTTTTTAGCTTTTCCTCTTTGGAAAGGTTTGTCAAGCAAATTCTGTACGTGTTATTTTAAAAAATTCCAGTTCCAAGAACCAGCACAGGTCCAACTAACCAAGCAGCCTTTAATAAGCCAAAGAGTCGGCCGGGTGCAGTGACTCATGCCTGTAATCCCAGCACTTTGGGAGGCCAAGGCGAGTGGATCACGAGGTCAGGAGTTTGAGACCAGCCTGGCTAACATAGTGAAACCCCGTCTCTACCAAAAATACAAAAACTCGCCGGGTGTGGTGCGACATGCCCGTAATCCCAGCTATTCCGGAGGCTGAGGCAGGAGAATCACTTGAAGCCGGGAGGCAGAGGTTGCAGTGAGCCGAGATCGTGCCACTGCACTCCAGCCTGGGCGACAGAGCTAGACTCCGTCTCAAAAAAAAAAAAAAAGGCAAGCCAAACACTCAATAAAAGATGTTCACCTTCTCTCACTGCCCTCTATTTCTAGAGCCTCCCTTTTCACCACCTCCTGCCCCCCTAGACTCAGCCCCCTTCAAAATCCCAAGCAAAGGACTGCACCTCTGGCTCTGAGGTGCTTCCAAACGGCCAACTTGCAAAACTGTGCTTCAGATCCGACACTTAATTACACACAACTTGCCCATTGCCCATTTCTTTCTCTTTCCTTCTTAGATTTTTTTTTTTTTTTTTTTTTGAGACAGAGTCACTCTGTCACCCAGTCTGTAGTACAGTGGCAAAATCTCGGCTCACTGCAAAGTCATCTCCTAGGTTAAAGCGATTCTCCTCCCTCAGCCTCTGGAGTAGCTGGGATTATAGACATGCACCACCACAGCAGGCTGATTTTTGTATTTTTAGTAGAGACAGGGTTTCACCAAGTTGGCTAGGCTGGTCTCGAACTCCTGATCTCAAGCAATCCACCACCTCGGCCTCCCAAAATGCTGGGATTACAGGCGTGAGCCACCATGCCCAGCATTTTAGCTATTTTTTAAAACACACTTGTTTCTTATTACAAAAGGAATACATGCTCATTAAAGAAAAAAACAGAATATTGAAAGGCAAAGAAAAAATATTCCCCCACGCCTATCACTTGGATATGACCATTATTTTCATTTTCATGTTTTTGTGTATTAGCAAATTTTTTTAATTGCCAGAGTGACGAAGAACTCTCCACTATTCATGTGGGAGAACCATGTGTTTAATTTTTTCTAGGACAGATCAGCAAAACTTCCAAAGCATTTGTGAATGCAGAATGGCTTGCCGCGTTGGGAGACCAAGGAATAAAAGGCTGAAGTCCTCTTCCCAGCCAAGCACCAGGGGAGCCTGTGCAACTGAGCTTTTACACGGAGGGAAATGCTTCAAACTTCAGGGTTTTGGAAGTGTGGGCATGCAATGCACTTGGAATGAGCAGAAAAGAAAAGGTGGCAAGACCACTTCCCTAGAGCACAGTGTACACACACTGCCTCTTTGCTGGCTTAGTCACTAACGTAGAAAAATGCTCACATGTGCACATGTACATGTGCATGTGTGTACAGGTTGGGAGAGAGAGAGATGATATATGTATATATACATGAATAGATGTATGCACCCTTTGCTTGCTGCCTTCTGCTCTGCACTGTTGGAGCTTTATATTAACATTAAACTTCATGTCATTTTTATATGCTATCTAATGCCACTCACCTGCTTAAAAACCTGTGGTTGCCCGATGTCAAATTCCAATTTTCTCCACAACATGGTCTTGGCTGACCTCTCCTGCCTTATCTCGTTCCACTCCTAAGTGACCCAGTTTCCTGTTGGACCCTTTGCCTCCACGCCCTTTCCAGACCCTGAAATCTGATTCCCAGCCCCTTCTGCAGCCATGAAGTTCTAACACAGATGTCACCTCCTCCATGAAGATTTTGAGGATTTCCTGACCAGATGTGATTTCTTTTGCAAGACTGTAAGCTTCTTAAAGACAAAAACCAAACCACACATTACTACTCATATTTTGGACAAATACATTTACCTTTTTATCCATTTAGCTCTCATATCATTGTCCTTTTCTAAATTGTATTCATTATATTCTTGGCCAGGCACAGTGGCTCACACCTGTAATCCCAGCACTTTGGGAGGCCAAGACAGGAGCATCACTTGAGATCAGGAGTTAGAGACCAGCCTGGCCAACATGGTGAAACCCCGTCTCTACTAAAAATACAGAAATTAGCTGAGGGTGGTGCACCCCTGTAATCCCAGCTACTTGGCAGGCTGAGGCAGGAGAATTGCTGGAATCCAGGAGGCAGAGGTTGTTGCAGTGAGTCGAGATTGCACCACTGCACTCCAGCCTGGGTAACAGAATGAGACTCTGTCTCAAAAGTAAAATAAAATAAAACAAATTTTATTCATTATATTATTATTTCTGCATTGTGTAATAATTAAGCAGAATAATACATATATTCTCTTTAATTCCTTGAATGCAGGGATTATGTCATACATATTTCTTGCATTGTCAGCCCCACCCAAGACCGATGGTAAATGTTCAAGCAATACTAACTGAAGTAGATTAAATTCAAGATTTAAATGCCAATAATTATTCCTTAACATAGAAGAGAGGGCGAGAAACATAAAGAGTCCACCTTACTCCAAAATAGTTGAAAAACAGCCTCATTCCAAAACAACGGAGGTCGTTTTTCTTATTTTGTGGGTCTCCCATTCTTTCCTTACTCTGACTACCAGCACAGGAAAAATCTAGGTAGTCTCCAACTCAGCAAGAAGTTGCAGTGTCTTTGTATGTGTATGACATTGGTTTGAAAATTATAAATCATTTCCCTTTGAAGTCATAGTATAAATAATGTTTTAAGGTCTCTGACAGGTCTCCAAAAGTTGACTGAAACTCTCAATAAAGCAGAAATAATATATTTTCAATAAAAAGTAGGAAATAAAACTACTGACATATTTTACTTGCAAAATAACCAAAAAACAATGAAACACACGTGTTTTTTTTTTTTTTTTTTTTTTTTTTTTTTTTTTTTTTTTGGAGATGGAGTCTCGCTCTGTTGTCCAGGCTGGAGTACAGTGATGCCATCTCGGCTCACTGCAACCTCCACCTTCCGGGTTCAAGCCATTTTTCTGCCTCAGCCTCCAGAGTAGCTGGGATTACAGGTGCATGCCACTGCGCCCGGCTAATGCTTGTATGTTCAGTAGAGACAGGGTTTCACCATGTTGACCAGGCTGGTCTCAAACTCCTGACCTCAGATGATCTGTCTGCCTCAGCCTCCCAAAGTGCTGGGATTACACGCATGAACCACCACACCCAGCCCAAGTGATTATTTTTGAATAATCATGATTCAAGGAAAGCAGATTTAACTATAGAAAAAGGAGGATATCTTCTAACCATTCTCTCCTGGTGGCTATCATCCACATTTCTCAGAGGTTTTTTGTTTTTTTGTTTTTTTGTTTTGGAATTAAGACACGACTTGAGGGCCTAAGTCTTACTCTGGCCATAGCTCTGAGTCATTTCAGAATTCACATGGAACCATGTTTAACACCCCAGTCACTCTTTTCCCTCGTCTCTTCATCTTCAGGGATCTTCTCCACTCCCTTCTAGTTCTCCTACTTCCACAGGCACTCCCTGGACCACACCATCCCCTAGGACTGTTTCACCTCTAAATACTAAACTTACAGGTAGTCCCCATTCTCTGACAACTCACCTCCTAACCTTCCAGGTGACTCACTCCATTATTCCCAGACATCTATTTGGAATCTTCAATCTATTCGGAATGTCCAGTTCACCAATCCCTTGGCTATTTCTCTACAGCCTTATCCTGTTTTACCTCTCTGACTTAGATCCCAAGAACCAACATTTCCACTGTGCCACTGTCACGGCACTGTCCTGCCAAACACAATCCAAGACAACTGTCCACCTGCACTAGAAATGCTAAGAGCTTCTGGGGGTGGGAGTGGATCATACATCTAGTCTGATCTTCACCAGAACTCATGGTCACCTAACTCAACCTCAATATTTCCTGGCAATTCTAAATTGGATGGATGGATAGACAACATAGGTGGAAACTTGTAGAGATGATGCGGAGAATCTACAGACCTTTTGTAATGTTTTAGAGATGGATAATCCTTAGCCTAGCATTTCTAATTTTACTTAAAATCATACAGCATTGTTTTCATTTAAGGTAACTACCTTAAATTAAGGTGCTACCCATAAATTCACAAGCACATGACACTTTTCTGCCTTGGTAGCTCTGTCTGTCCTCAAATGAGGAGGAGAAATTCCCTGGGAAGGAATACAAAAGCTCTAAAGTAGATTGGAGAAGAAATAAGGAATCTCAAGAAAAATGTATTTGTGTAGCAGGAAGAGACTGCCTGAGATGGAATATATTGTGATGTAAGTCACAAAAGAGAAAGTGGAGGTTTGCAGTGGCTTGTGTCCACTAGCCCCTGAATCCATTTCAACATGGTGTTATTGTCCTGGGGTAGCTTAGCTGTCATACATTAATCAACAAATACTTATGGAACACCTTCTGTTTGTTTGACACTGTTTTAGAAGCTTGAGAAAAAGTGAATAAAACAATATCCCTGCTCTCACAGAGCTCACATCCTAATAGAAAAAAAGGTAGCAAATAAACAAAAAAAGAAAGGGGTATTTTTAGTTAGTGATATACAAAAAAAAAGAAAATAAAATAGGACAATGACTAAACAATGAATGGGCATATTAGTCCTTTTCGTGTTGCTGTAAAGGAAACACCTGAGGCTGGGTAACTTATAAAGAAAAAAAATTTATTTGGCTCACAGTTCTGCTGGTTGGAAGACTGGGCATCCAGTGAAGGCCTCAGGCTCCTTCCATGCATGACAGAAGGTGAAGGGGAGCCAGTGTGTGCAGAGATCACAGGGCAAGAAGAGAGCCAGGAGGAAAGTGCCAGGCTTTCTTTTTTTTTTTTTTTTTTT
>NW_016807772.1:2189145-2192962 GCF_001698545.2 Rhinopithecus bieti
TTTTTTTTGAGATGGAGTTTTGCCCTTGTTGCCCAGGTGGAAATGCAATGGCACGGTCTCAGCTCACTGCAACCTCCACCTCCTAGGTTCAAGCGATTCTTCTGCCTCAGCCTCCCAAGTAGCTGGGATTACAGGGGCCTGTCACCACGCCTGGCTAGTATCTGTTTTTGTATTTGTAGTAGAGATGGGGTTTCACCACGTTGGCCAGGCTGGTCTTGAACTCCTGACCTCAGGTGATCCGCCCACCTCGGCCTCCCAGAGTGCTGGGATTACAGGTGTGAGCCATCACACTTGGCCCAGAGATCTCTTTGTAAGAATCAGCTTTCTTGAAAACTAACATAGGAAGTGCTCATTTATTCCCCATCCTCAGGGAGAGTGTTCATCTATCCATGGAGGATCTACTCCCATGACTGGAACACCTCCCATCAGGCCCCACCTCCAATGCTGAGGATCAAATTTCGACATGGGATTTGGAAAGGACAAACATCCGAACCACAGCAAAGAGGAAGGGGGGTATGTTTTAAATTGTGTGGTCAAGGAAGTCATTCCTGAGGAGGTAACATTTGAGCTGAAAACTGAATGGTTGAAAAAAAAGAACTATCCACATGGAAATCAAAACGTTGGCTTTCTCTCACGAATACAAGATGGCTACCACAGCTTCAAGCATCACATCCTCACCTAACAACTTCCAGAGCAGGTCTGGGGATTTCCTTGTATCAGGAAGAAACAAAGATTTCCCACAAACCTCTAGCACACTTCCCTTCTTGTCCCACTTGCTAGAACTAGGTTGCATACCTACCCTCCAACCAGTCACTGGCAAAAGAGACTGGGATTGGCTGGGAACAACCAGGGTTCCTCTGCTGGGACCTGGCATGGGTATCCTCCACTGAAGATAGGCTTCCCGCACCTAAACCAGACTGGCCTGCCGTCAGCAAGGAAAAAGGGCAAAGCAGCTACCACAAAGATCACACTTGAGATTGTCATGCAGGCTTTACTGAACACCTGACCGTGTTCCAGGCACCGTGCTAGTGTTAGGAATTTTAAAAAGACCCAGGCATCACTTTTACTATCTCACTCCATTGCTTAAAAGCACTCAGTGGGGGTAACTCCCTCTTCCCTCCTCTTCACCATTTCGAAGCCCCTGGACTGATGGAGGTATAGTTCATGGCAACTTGCCTCCCTGTAGCCTCCGCTCACCTCTTCAGCTCAGAATGACTCCTCCTTCCTCTCAACTCATAAACCACATTTATTCCTTTGACAATTCATTGAACATCTGGGCCCTGGGAATACATTTTTGCTGAAAAGACAAGGTACCTGCCCTCATGGAGTTTCCAGTCTAGTGCCACAGAGAGATCATTAAATAGCCAATTACAAGAATGAAAAGTGTTACAAGAGTGGAAATATGAGGATCCACTCCGATGACCCAAACACCTCCCATCAGGCCCCACTAGATGTTACCAGAGCACCTCAAGTTGTCCAAAGGTGCGGTGAGAGAATACATATTTGGAGAAAATGTCATTTAAGCCAACACTGAAACGATGGATAGAATTTAGGGAAATGGGAGTAGAGGTCAGGTTGGGGGAGAAGACAAGGCTTTTCTACCTAGAAAAATGAGCATGTGCAAAGGGCCAGAGGTGGGAAGACAGAGTTAGAAGAAAGGAACGGAAAGAAGTTCAGCATTGCTGGAAAACAGTAGGAAGGGAGAAGAGGGAGAAGTGTCTGTAATGACAGGCAGAGGCCAGGCCAGCAGGGGTGGAAAGTTTAGGACTTCATCCTATGGGAAGCCATTGAAGGGACTGACATGATTAGGCTTGCATTTTGGAAAGGGCACTCTTACTCCCGTGCTCCAACGCCTTTTTCACGCTTCAGCCATACTACAAACAGGATGACCAACAAGACACGGTGGCAACAGGCTGGGCCAGCATAGTGGCCAGAGAGTGGGTCGTGACCAAGAAGGTCCAGGACTCAGTGAATCGTGGGCTATGCCCTGCTAGCGAGAAGAAGGGCTTAGGGGCTTCTGTTTTTTTGTTTTTGATAGTTTCACTCTGTTTAGTGACACGATCTCAGCTCACTACAACCTCCATCTCCTGAATTCAAGCAATTACCCTGCCTCAGCCTTCCTACACAGCTAGGATTACAGGCGTGCGCCGCCATGCCTGGCTAATTTTTGTAATTTCTGTAGAGACGATGTTTCGCCAACTTGGCCAGGCTGGTCTCCGACTCCTGGCCTCAAGTGGTCCACCCAACTCGGCCTCGCAAAGTGCTGGAGTGAGCGACTGTGCTCCACCCTGTTGGGCACTTTGAAGAATGATGGCGTCCTTCACTGAGCTACCCAGCACTAGATAGATTCATTTCTGACAAGTTGCATTTGAGCAGCTTCCCACAGGGCACCGAACACACTGTGTTCACTAATTAAGTTTTTAAAATGGCGTTTCTTCTCATTTGCCGCCTGCCCCTTCCATATCAAAACCACTCCTTTCTTATCTTGGGCCACACTTTTCTCCAACAGACCTATTTCGCTCTTCCCCTTTGCGTCCACACCCACATGAACAATGTAAAAAATATGGTTTATGTGCTTCGAGTTTTCGTCACTGTGTCCCTGGAGAAAAATCCATACTTTTTTGAGCACCTACTACGAGTCAGTTCCACCAGGCATTCCTAACACGGTGTTCCGCTAATGCAAACCTTAAGGCAGCCAATCAGACATTTAATGATGTCAGTGATCAATAAATGGCAATTGGTAATTGACACGAATCCAACTTTTTTTTTTTTTCTGGAATGTCTTTTATTCATTATGAAGAAAAAAAAAACCTCACACCCTTTACATTTTAAAGATGAAGCTTACAGGACAGCACGACGTCCCAAGAGCCGGTGTCAGTTCTGGGTATCCTCCACGTGCCCTTTCCCGGACTTGCATTACTTACAATTTGCGATTTCACTACTTGAGGTTACCGGGTACTAATTTTACAACACTGTGTAGCTACATGAAGCGGCTCGGAATATACTTTATCACTCTGTTTTAAGCAGTACGATGTCTGGATGAAGCATCAAAGCGAGATGGGTCAACTTAAACGGCCTTTAAAACATCTTGAAGCAGTAACAGGCCATACACCGAAGCAAGGGCAGTTTTAAACATTACACAGGACTTAAAACAATCGAACCAATTTGTCCTTTGTTCTTTTTATTACATTCATTATTACATTAATACTGTTTAAAAAGAACCCCAAAAGGCATTAAACTTCCGTACCAATCTACACAAAGTCCTCGAAGGGGCCTGGCTTGCACCGAATGCGCATTTATGCCACCCCATTCGCTCGCAGCGCCCTGAAGCCCACTGAGCTTAGGGCGCTAGGTCCCTAGAAGCAACTTGAAATGAGGGGGTCGCCAGGCCAGGCCCTCGTTCTGCAGGGGAGGATCCGACCAAAGTCTGCGAAGTTTCCAGGCAAGCTCGGCTGCGCAAATGCCGCTTTTTAGCTACAGCTGCAGGCCTGGCCCGTAGGTGGTTTGCCCTGGGGGTCTCCGGGCCTTCAAAGAAAAGTCCCAAGAGGCGGGCGGCCCCGCCTAGGCCGCCAGCCAGGGGGACCAGTCGCCCCGGGGCATAAAGAAAGAGCGCGCCCACAGGGTGTCCCCTGACCCCGGCGACTCGGGGCCAGGGAGGCTCGGCGCTCCCCAGCGGCCGCTCTTCCCCTCCCGAATCCGCCTGGCCCACCCGCTCCTGCACCGCGGCCGCCTCGGCTCGGCTTTTCTCCTGCAGTGAGCTGAGTGCGCTCAGCCGAGGAGGGGCCGCGCCGCGCCGGCCGCGGGGCCCAGCCCTTCC
>NW_016807772.1:2196764-2231748 GCF_001698545.2 Rhinopithecus bieti
CCGCGGCCCCCGCCGCCCCCCTCTCTGGACCCTCCGCGCCGCCGCTTGCCCGGCAGAGCAAACTTGGAGCAGCCTCCGGGCCCTCTGGAAAGAAACTTGGGGCAATTGGGATTGGAGGCAGCATCCCATTCTCGGTTCTGGAGCCCAGGAGCTGCCAGGGCGTCTGGATCCTCCGGGGCAGGAGAAATGAGCTGGCCGGGTTTGGAGAGTCTTCCTGGGGGCATGGAGAGAACCTGCCGCAGTGCCTGGAGCAAGGATTGCAGCGTGGCTGAAGGCGGAGGACGCCTTAGGCAACTGCCTGCAGCCGAGCCTGATGGGGATCCAGGGACAGATCCCTGGATCAGGACCCATGGGACCTACCTAACATTTCGAAGTGGCTTTCTTAGAGATGGCAGATAAGACTTGGAATTGTCATATTCATTTTTGGGGGCAGATAGCTACTGACAAGGAGGAGTACTTTTCTGGTTTAAATGTTACAGCAGTATACAATAATACTAGAAGAATGTGAATGAGACTTATTTTTAATAAGTCGAGTTAAACGGAAATTGGAAATTGCTCACCTTCTTGTATTTCACTAAAATAAACATTTTACACTTAACCACTGAATTTCTTACTCAGAATTTATGTTTCCATTAATATCACCCAAGACATTTTAAATATATTGATTATATTCTCACAAGAGTCTGGTATATGGGAAAAAGTATGAAGAGGTATTCTGACAAGTACCTGAAACATGCCAGCAAAATCAATTGAGGAATAGGCCAGTTGTTCATTATAGGTTTTTCCACACAGCAGTTTTGTGCTATCCTTTTCTGTATGAATTTGAGGAGCATTTTTATAAGAGAAATTCATCTGGATGATTTGCCTCACCCTAGAGAAGAAGACTTGCTTTTAGGGGAAAAAACAATCTGCTAGCATTACTATCCCAATTTTTTGGAGTTAGTGTTTAAGGGAAGTGTCCACGAGTGATTTCTTCTGGTTTGAAAAGAGGTATGTTAGTTGACCTTAGGCTGTTAATAGAAACCTGAAATTAGATGTTTGATTAAATTAAACTCCCTAGAGAAACTGATTGCTTCATTTCTGCAGTCAGTGGGCTTTGCTGCAGAACTATTTATTAGAAGAAAAAAACCTAATATACTATCGGTAAGTTCAATGATGATACATGGTAAAGAACATTTAGCTTGCATGAAAGAGAACCCAAGTATAAAAATCTCAACATGGGAATAACAAAGAAAAGGAGCTGCTTAGACCACAAAACCTTGTCAGGTACAAAACAACAGAGTTTTGCAGAAAGCTATTGTTTTATTCACTGCAAAGTTTCTAAATTAAAACCCAATCTTCTTGTTGCTATGGGCACTGTGATGCCTTTTTTTTTCCCCTTTTTTTCTTTTTCTTTTTTTTTTTTTCCTTACCTGTACTTACGTCTGCACACACCACATTCTTAAATCTCTGATAATGTAAGCTTGAGTTAAACAGTCCTGGCTAACAAAGTAAAGAGAAATAATGGGAAAGGAACTGTGAATGGATTTTACCATCTTAAAAGTAACCCAAAGGGAAAGTAGACATTTTAGAATTTCTTCTAGAAATTAGTACTCTGGTGTACAGATTTTATAGTAATTTTTAGACTAAATGTCAGGAACAGAATCACATTCTTAAAAGGTGAATTTCTGTAAATGTGTGTATATGTTGAACAGATGAGCAGTTCTGTGCAAAAAATGTGTGTAACTGCATTTGAAAAAGACAGTGAAAATTTGGGGTTTTTCTAGACGTCCCATAGTCTGTCTTGGAATTTAGTTCTGTGACTAAAGGAGGCTTACAATTGCTCCAATTTTGGTTCTGTGAGGTACCCCAATTGTTATCTGAATTCCTAACAGCAGTGCTCTATCTTTTTTCCTCTTGATGCACTGAAGCTGAACCATAATCATTACCCTAACTCGGAATTTGATCAGAGCTAGGGAGTAGCCATTGGAATGGGGCAGAAAGGGACAAAAGAAATCAGGAGGGAGGCTAGTGTTCGTTAGGAAGGTCTCTGCTGCTTGAATATGATAAAATCACATTTCACTTATGATGTTTACTGTATGTGGCAGCTCTTATTTGTAAATAGGGCAGGTCCCCTGTATAAAGCTGGTGTTATTATTCACACCCATAGAACAAACACCTCCACCCCCCTGTTGTTGTCTTAAAAAACTCCAGCTGCTCATGAATATAGGGTCAGGGAGGGCCGGCTAAATGTTTCTCTGTGCTTTCTCTCCAGCACAGCCAGCAGAGCTGTTTCCTGTTCTTTGTTTCAAGGCTGGGGTTTGCGTCATACATTCCAAGTGGCATATGTGTGCTCTTTCCTGTTTCAGGCTGTTTTCTGGTAGATCAGTAGCCCAGACCAGGCTGAGGTCCCTGCCCCTAAACTCTGTATCCCCACCCATGGAGTTATCATGTCTCTACACACTTGATATTGCTTAAGACGCCTGTGTTATGTCATAATGAGAAGTCAGTTAACCTTTTTACGTACACCCTTTGCTCCACTGCATTTGTCTGGGTGAATAAATGCTTTTACCTTTTTAAATTTTTTATTGCCAGATTGTGATTTGGGGAAATTTGGGTCCATCTTGGCAAAGAAACCTAAAGGAGTTTTGTTTTTATTTGTTTGTAATTCTTGTGTTGAGGTGGTTAGGGTGTTAAGTTTTAAGATAGGCATTTTGCCCTGAAGCTGTCAATTTCAGATCAGGATTAACACCTTACAGTTTAGAAGACCTAGCGTTATCTGAAAGATGTGGCCCACCCTCGTTTAACCCAGGCTGCTCCAGGTGGCTTCCGGGGATGGAGGAGAATTTAAGTAGTGTTGGCAGCCTGGCCTTAGTTGAAAGTCTTGCTTATGTTTGGAAGGAAAAATCTTTAGCAAAATCACTGAAGCAAAGCATAAGACATTGAGAAAATCCCAGGATTATTTCTTTTTAAGGACAAAGATTTAAATATCAGGATAATATTTTAAGGACAAAGATTTCACTGTACAATATTCTACATATCATTTCCAACCCGTTTTTAAGAATTAAAAAGCTCAAAGAAAAGGAGAACTGGCAATAGCAAATTCATTTGATGATAGATCGTTTGGAAAATTTTAATCTATTTTGAAAACAGAAGAAGAATACTCTTATTTTTGTTTTACAATAACATTACATTTTTCATTTATTTTTTAAATATCTGTCAGTTGTGGGTTTTTAAAAAAATTTGAATTTCTGGGATAACTATTTCGTAACTATTTAAGCCTAACCGTTAATATTAGTTTTTTCTCTATTCTGTTGGTTCCTTGAGAAACTCATAGAGATTTAAGTGAAGATAAATAAAATTCTGGTTAAAAGAAAAGTTTTAAAGAGGCTTTTGTAAACGTTTGGGGATTTTTTTTTTTTTTTTTTTAATGGAAAGGGAATCATCTACAGCATCTCCGTGGAATTAATTTCAAGAGTTGCTGAAGCAGCAAATCAGGCCCTCTGCTCCCCCAAATTGATGATAATCGTGCTTTAGTTTTAAATGTCACATTTCACCACATTCTTTATGTATAAATGGAAAGTATAAAATATGATATTAAGAGAGTTATTAGTATCAAATAGTTGGCTACTGATACTTCTATGAAAAAAGCTGGGAGTTTTGGAAGTCCCAATAAGTTCTTTCTCCTTCGGGAAAAGCAACTGGAAATACTAAGCTGACCTGTAGGACAAGAGGCTTTTACTAAAATTCATAAGTAACTCAAATTGAAGCAGGTTTTTGTTTGTTTGTTTTGGTTCCAAAGTTGTTAACAATCTAACTAGGTTTGGTAAAGAGTATTTGGCTTTCCCCAAATTCTTTCCTCTCCCTTTTGCAGGGAGATGAAGTGGTTAATAGGGATAATTAGGGTCTAATATATTCTATCAGAAAAAAATTCTACAAGCTTCTAAATGCTAAGCTGAATAGTTGGGGAAAATTATACTATCTTACAGTTGCTATAATTACCAAAAAAATGGGAATAAGAGTTTTATTTGTTAACCATATCAATCATGATTCCTAATTTAGTTTCATTGTGTCTCCATCCCCCCTTGAGATACTTGACTTCTTAATATTTTCAAATCAACATTTTTTGCTATAAAACGACAGATTTCTTAGGCAGTATTTCTTGTTCTCTGCTTTCACACCCAGTTGTGTTTAAGAAAAATAAATATACGCAACTTCATTCTTTAAGTTACTAGGAATTGCATTATTCTGGAACTTGGATTCCTTCTGAAATGCTTCATTTATCATTGGTTCTAGCTTTTTAAAAAAACGAATCCCTAGAATCTTAAAACAGTTGATATCTGGTTTGCTAGTATGTGATACTCTAGTCAGAATTCCTCTTGGGAGTGAGTTGGAAAAGGGTTATGATGGTCGCTAGCATTCTCATTGTCAAGACCACTTTGTTCCTTTCTTAGACCATGTTTCTCATCTTAAGCAGTCATGCCCAAGCTGGAGACAGGAAACCAGACAGCAGTCTGCCCTGATAAGGGACAGCATTGTCTGAAGGCGGGGATAGCCCTGCTTTTCCCCCCAACTCAGCTCTCCTTCCTTGAAATTTAGTAGTCATAGAAGAGGCACAACGCTGTTGACAGTTTCTGAACCAGAACTGGGATTCATTTCTTCCAAAGCAAAAAAACAGTGTCCTCCGCCCAGCGCAGTGGCTCATGCCTATAATTTCAGCACTTGGGGAGGCCGAGGCAGGCGGATCACCTGAGGTCAGGAGTTTGAGACCAGCCTGGCCAACATAGCGAAACCCCATCTTTACTAGAAGTACAAAAATTAGCCGGGTGTGGTGGCGGGTGCCTGTAATCCCAGCTACTCGGGAGGCTGGCTGAGGCAGGAGAATCACTTGAACCTGGGAGGCAGAGGTTGCAGTGAGCCGAGATTGTGCCCCTGCACTACAGCCTGAGCAACAAGAGAGACTCTGTCTCAAAAAAAAAAAAAAAGATGTCCTCTTAACTGGCCCTGTCCTAATTCTGTAATGTGACCATATTCAATGGAACAGTAAGAGAAAAAAAAAAATGATCTGTGCATTTTGTATCCGTTGGTCAGAGGGTTTGTAGTAAAGTTCTTTCTTTAGCAAAACAGATTCCTGGAGGTTTTTGAAAGTCACTCTATTGTGTCAGCAGGCTGAATTCATTATCATTTCTCCATCTAATTGTTTAGAAGGGCTGGAGACAGAAGAGAGCAAGTTAAGTGGCCCTCTAGCCCATGCATTTCATGTAACCCCTGGGTCTGGCTCTTACCCTGTTTCCTGTAAGGGGGCGCTCCCTGAGGCAGGCCCTTTGCAGGAGGACCCAGAATTGCCCTGCTTAGTCTGGGACATCCTCAAGATGGTTGCCAGTCTCTGGAAGGCTTGTGGATCCTGCCAGGGATGGCCCAGAGCTAGTCTCAACCCAAATCAGTGGAGTTTGGCCAAATCTGGACATAAGAGATCAAATGGATATTGAGGTCAATGGATTCTACTCTGGAGAGCGCCCTGCGAATCAAGTGTGGGCTTTTTTCTCCTTTGGCCTATATGCTGTTCTTTCTGCTACCACTGTTGTTTAAGTGTAATCACTGAAATCTACTCCTTTATCTGTTCCTGTACTTTGCACCCCGGTACCTTCCAAAGCTTCACACTCCAAAGCCTCTTGCATTTGTAAGATCAAGTTCCTGTTCCACTGACTTTCCAAACCAGGGAGTTTTTCTCTCCCAGGCTCCCAAAGTTTTCACGTTTACTTTGCATTTTAGAAGATGAGGTTTCAGGCTGGCTTCACCAGCCGCTGGACAGAGTTTCCATGTAGGACACCTGGTGTACCATCATTCCAGGGCCGTTGCCCTTAGTTTATCCTAGCATGTGAGAAGTGTCGTTTGACATCCATTAATTTATTCATCTCAAGTATTTATTGAGTACCTACTTATTAGAGCTAATCTCAAATTATGTGCATTCATTACTCTGAGTTATGCCATAGGATGGAGTAGATCTGCAGTGATCTAACCTGAAAAGGCATTTTGAAATCTTAATTGCCTGCTGGAACCTCCCCCTGGCACTGCTTCCCATGGGCCAGTGTGGCTGTGCACACCCACACCCTCCCTACTGGGGAGTGACCCCAGCATTAGGCGATTTTACCTAAAAGTCAGTCCCACAGCACAGGCTCTGAAGCAGAACAGAAAGTGCCCGGGTCTGCAGGCAGACACACTTCTGTTCCTGGCTGCAGCTCCAACTAGCTCTGTGAAATTGGGCGAGTCATTTCACCTCTGTTCCTCCATTTCCTCATTTCTAAAATGGGATGAGGACCTGACCCTTCCACCTTTGTACAGTTATTATGAGGATTTCCGTATTTACTTGGGTCAAGCTGCCAATTTTTCTCAGCAGTTATATCGACAATGCAGGTGCACTGGCTAGGAAGAATAATCGCCTAATTTGGGGCCTTCAGAATGTGTCTTTTGATCTTGCACCAAGTGTGCATACTGAGACAGGGTGGGCAGCAGGAGCCAGTTGGAAGGGGTGGAAACTCACTAATGTGAAAAGACTGTCCCCACGTTCTATCTTCTCTGGGGACCAACCTCTTCACAGAAATCACTATCCCGTACTTACTGTTGGTGGTGTAATGTTGTCCTCTGCCTGGGAAGGTGGAAGAGTGGTGTGCCAAGGCCACCAGTCTTAAGTCAGACTACCTTAGGTTCAAGTCCTGGCTCTACAAGTTAGCAGCTGTGTGATATTAGGCAGGTTACTTGACCTCTCTGTTTCAGTGTTCTTTTCAGTAAAATGGAAGATAGTAACCACTTCATTGACATTAAACAGCACCTGGTGATTACCAAGCATGAAGGTGGTGGTGATTGGCAGGAAACCTGTGACATCACTTAGCCCCTTGCCTTCCTTGATCCCTTTTCAAAAACCTATGTTTGCACACACCCCTTCCCCCTGCAGTTCCCTCCCACCTGCCTCCTCTCCTCCCTTTCTCGCTTTCTTTTTTCTATTTTAGATTTTAAAATACGGTAGAGACCTCGACACTAGACTTGTTTAGAAGACCTCACTGAGTGAATAATAATAAATTCTTTGAAGATGGTACTGGTAAGTTCTCTGGAGTACACATGATGGGCCAGGCTAAGGTTAGGGGCAATAACTTTTTCTTAGGAAGTTTGGTTTACTAGCTCTCCCGTAGAGTTAGGCCCTTCACCCCTGTTACTTGTTTAAGGGAGGTTTCAAGTGCATTCAGAGGGAAAGGGAGATGATTGTGGAACTCCTACTATGAGCTAAGTGCTCTTATGTTAGCTCCTTAGGCTTGACAGAAAAACTTCATTCAGGGGACAGCCCAGTCTCCTGTGGGGAGTGGGGAGGGAGCCCTCTCAGGAAGGCTGAGGCCTGCCTGTCTGTCCTTCCCAGTACTGCTGGCAGCGTTGTGAGACGCACCACTGGGAAAGCTAAAAGGCCTAGCCTATCTAGGTAAGAAGAGGCGGCCTTGGATCCCCCAGGGAGCAATCAGCTGGCTGCGGAGTGGGGAGGGCCTTGAGCTGGTCTTTGAAGAATTAGGAGGATTTAGATAAGCCGGAAGGGGAGGGGGCATTCCACGCTGGTTGCCCAGCATCGGGGCCAAAAATGAACAAAGGCCTGGGGGTGGGCTGGGCAGCCAGCATGAAGGGCACTTGTTGGAGCAGGGGGCAGCTGGTGGGGAACGGGGTGCCAAGCATGGGTGCCTGAGCCCACTGTCAGACCCGGGGAGAGCGCGGGAGGGAAGTTTGTGAGCTGGGAGGGACGGGATGAGAAGAGATCTGTGAAAAACACGGGTGGCAAGGGGCGAGGGCTGGACTGAAGAGGCTGAGGGAGACCAGTGGCGGAAAAGCTGCAGCAACGCAGGTGGGAGGTGCTGAGGGCCTGGCCCCCAAGGCAGGAGGCGAGAGCAAAGGAGGTGAGGAAGGCTTCAGAGATGGCCTCTAGGTTTCCATGGTGAAGGACCAGAAAATAAGGCCAATGGGAGGCGGGGAGGGGGCAGCCTTAGAGGCAGGAACAAGGAGGAGTAGGGTTGGTTTGGGCCACGTTGATAGCAGTGGTTCAAAATGCTTTTCTTTTCTGCTTATTTTTAAAGGGAGAGGGCAGGCTTCGCTCATGGTTTTGTATTCAAAGTTTCAGTGGCTCCCCGGGAGGAACTTCAGTGGAGAATCCTCAGGAATGGAGGGAGTGATCACAGCCCCACAGTTCCTTCTGGTTATTTTTAAGGTTCTAACCATCCCTGTTCAGGCCGGAATTTCCAGGAACTGGCTGCTGCCCAGAGCCAACTGCTCCCTCCCAGCCTCCCACTCCCTGCAGGGTGGGGCCCCATGGGTGGAGGCTCCTTAGGGTGGAGTTGGGTGGGTCTCCAGTGATAGGGAGGGCACTGAGCAGAGGCAGATGAGAGGCAGCGTGGCCTCAGCAGCCCTTCTGGATTTGATTATATAACACTTCACAGAAGAGAACTGTGAGGGCTTAGGCGAGGCCTTGTGAGATATGTACACAGCAGGATTAGACATTATGGGTATTTTTCAATTTATCTTGGGTTGCTTGCCCTTAAAACTAAAACACAAAATTGTCAGAGAGCATAAACAAGCGTGTAACCCTAGTAGGAAAATGATTCCAATTTGCTGCAGTTTCTCTAAGAAGGGTGTGGAATGCCACTAACCAGATGGCCTTGAACTCCCGAGGGTAGCATGGGTGTGGGTGTCCCCACCCCCAGCCCTGCTTTGCTAGGCCTCAGTTTGGAAACTCGGTCAGGCTTTTGCTTGGTTGTTACCTTTGCACCTGTCCTTATTGACATGCAAAATCAATTGCTTCACTTGGTCTTTCCGAAGTACAGGGTGTGGGCAGAATCTTATCTGAAGCCATGTCCTGTTTGGACAAGTTGGACTTGCCTTGGCAACTCTCCATAGGGTGGAGCAGATGGGTGGAGGCAGGAAAGTAAAATTGGGTGGCTTGTTAGCAGAGAGAGGAGAGAGGGTAGGTTGTTTGCTCACTGGATCATTATATTTCATCTGAAACGAAATAATTAACTTCTTTGCCATTTACAATATACATTAATGCAAAATAACTAATTCATGAGGGGCAAAGATTTAGAAACAACCCGTGGAATTTTTCTCCTTTTCAAACCAGCCATAGAAGAGTAAGACAGGTGAAAATCGCGGAGTGGCATGAACATTTCCAAGAACGTCCGGGTAGGAATTTCCAGGCAGGAATTTCCAGGTAGGTGCCAGTGCTTAGCTTTTCTTAAGGGAGCCTCCAGCTTAATGCCTGCTGACATCTGTTGCCTGTCCCCAGTATTTCTGGCCAGGGCAACTGCCCTTAAATAATACTTGAGCCATTGGGGGATTTTGAAGAATTTGGGTAAAGAAATGAAGAGAGAAAAGTTTCTCTGGAAAGGAAGTTTAGCTACAGGGATGTTGCTTGCCTGCCCAGTTTTCCTAGCCAAGAATTACACACACATGCACACACAGCCTTTTTTTTTCTCTCTCTCTCCCTTTTTTCCCCTGAAGTTCCTTTGGGGAGTAAGGGTAGGGGAAGATAACATGTTTTCTCTTTTAAAAATCCAAAAACTTAAGAAGAGTTGAAAGGGACGCTTAGCAATGGTGTGTTGGTGTGTTGCTCGTTATGCCTAGCCTAGCCGAGGTTAGCTGGGAGACGGGAGTTGTGCTTGGAGGAAGGCAGGTGATTTGGAGCCTCAGGGTCAGCCCTGAGTTGGGGGAGATAATGCAGGGACCTTTTGAGGATTTGTGGGAAGAAATGAGGGCACGGAAAAGGGAAGAAATAGGGAGATGAGAAGGAAGAACATCAGAGGCAGGTCTTGCTGTAACCCCAAGAAACAGGGAAGAAACTGCTCCTGATATGTACACGTTCTCTCTCCACCTTCCTCCTCCCTCAGGAAGGGGCAGGCAGTCATCTGTAAGGTCGTCTCTGTAATAAATCATGCTCTAGCCTCCAGGCAAGCTGCTTTCAGAGGAGGTTTAGTAACCCCCTAACCTCGACTTCCATGAAGGACTGTGTGTATGTGTTTCTAAGCCCTGCAGCTCACCTGCAGCCCGACCCCCCACCCCAT
The DNA here is from genome assembly GCF_001698545.2 of Rhinopithecus bieti. NCBI lineage: Eukaryota > Metazoa > Chordata > Mammalia > Primates > Cercopithecidae > Rhinopithecus > Rhinopithecus bieti. The sequence goes on from NW_016807772.1 coordinate 2,206,829, forward strand.
AAAGCCATTGTGCCTAGTCCTCCGATGCTACTGGATAGGGCTCCAAAGCAAGACTGCATTACTTCTGAAACTTCATGTCAATGATTCACCAAGCTTTTTAATCTGTAATCATTCAGTCCTGCATTTTGACAGAAATCTGACCCTTATTTTAACATCTGAAAAGTCAGAAGTGTAGGTGGAAAGAGTGTGAAGGGAAATCCGTTTCTCCTTTTTGAGGACCATTCATTTTTATTGACCTTTCTCCGCAAAATAACACAGCTGGGGAAGATGGCATTTGCTCCAGTTACGGAAAATTATTTTGGCAGTGGTGATGTTCCAGTAAATTTTTGCTTTTAAGCACCTCAGTAACTTAGAATTTTTCATAAAAAGTTTTGCCCTTTTTTTCCTCCTTTTAGATGCAATTTTGTTATCCTGCTATTGCTTAGTTTAGCATTAGAATGTATTTCTAAGGCTAAGACTAGCTAATGTATTTCTAAGGCTAGCTAAGCTAGTTAAAATATAATGAAGATGTAAATGTGTTTATGATTGGAAAATAGTCGTCAGAAAAAAAATAGAACCACATTTAGAGCCTCCTCTTTACTGTGATACTCACATAAAATGATGAATAGAATTCCTGAGCCTGGTTAAAACCCACTAGGTTTAAAGACCGCGAGGTTGGCCAACTGGATTGATTTACTGCCGGTGTCCTGGTCTCTAATGCCTGTTTTAGTGCGCCACCTACTGGTTCTGCTTAAGATTGCCGTCGGTACTGTATGATAGATTTTCTAAGCATTTGTGGTTTACTTAGCATTCTTTCAGAATGATGATAACCCCAGTGCACTGAGCCGCCCGTGGGTACTAAAGACTGCCAAGTTTAGGGACCCTATTTCTTCCAGGGCTTAAGTTACTTCTCAGTTATGTGGAAGGCACTTTGAAGACTTTACAGTCACTCTTAGGATTCTAGATCAGAACCTGTAAACAAATCAGTACCAATGACAAAAGTGGTCCCTCTAGTCAGAGATATGGGTGCAAAGTATAGAAATTTTTTGCAGATACATAAACAGAAGCCTGATTTCTGTTCATGTGTTTGATTCTCTTTCTAAATTTGGTTTCTTCCTAGCTTGGCTTCCCTATCTTGTCTTTGTTAAAAGTTTTGATTATAGAAATAATAAACTTACACCTATAATCCCTGCACTTTGGGAGGCTGAGGCGGGAAGATCACTTGAGGCCAGGAGTTCGATACCAGCCTGGCCAACATGGTGAAACCCCGTCTCTACTAAAAGTATAAAACTTAGCCAGGAGTGGTGGTGTGCACCTGTAATCCCCGCTACTCAGGAGGCTGAGGCAGAAGAATTGCTTGAACCCAGGAGGCAGAGGTTGCAGTAAGCCGAGATCGTTTCACCGCACTCCAGCCTGGGCGACAGGGTGGGACTCCATCTCAAAATAAAATATATAAAATAATAAACTTTAAAAATAGAACACAGATGTATAGAAAGCTGTCGCACCCACCACCACTCTCAAGAAGCTCCTGTGAACAGTTTCGGGTATGTGGTTCCAGGCGTTTTCTTTGCATGTCCTTTATCTTCTTTCTTGTTTCATATTCTGTGACTATCACTAAAAGCATCATCATTTAAAAGCTATTTTAGAAGCTACCAAATTGGAAACAGTGCTTGTAGACGTGTGAAATAGTCAGTGAGTTTGATTCTATTCATTGTGATATTTGAATTTTGCACAGACCTTTTTTTTTAACGTCCAGGATGCATTATTTAGTTAGGAGTTTCAAAATTAGGTATTCTAATCCTATCATTCCTTCTTTGTTTATTAATTTAAATACTTCGGTAATGAGAATATCCCTTCATCAACATTTGGATTACTTTGAGGTACATTTCTGAGCAAATAAACATACCTTTGTAATTATTTTTTAATAAAAGTAAATCAGGTTTTGTTAGTGCCAGTGTTTTTGTTTTGTTTTGTTTTTTTGTTTTTTTGTTTTTTTTTTTGAGACCAGAGTTTCGCTCTTGTTGCCCAGGCTGAAGTGCAATGGCACTATTTCAACTCACTGCAACCTCTGCCTCCCGGGTTCAAGCGATTCTCCTGCCTCAGCCTCCTGAGTAGCTGGGATTGCAGGTGTGTGCCACTACACCTGGATAATTTTTTATATGTTTAGTAAAAATGGGGTTTCACCATGTTGGACAGGCTGGTCTGGCACTCCTATCCTCTGGTGATTTGCCCACCTCGGCCTCCCAAAGTGCTGAAATTACAGGCATGAGCTACCGCGCCTGGCCAGTGCCAGTGGTTTATACTAGACTGTGTTTCTCTTAGGATTACAAGTCTTGTGTTTCCTTAAACTTAGGTAAAACAAAAAATTAAAGAACAATAGTGATTTAAATAATGCCTTAATGATAAAAAGATGTAGCACGTTAATGTGTAATTCATTTCTAAAAGGATTCAGTAGTCGTTGCTGTGGCCATTAGACAGAGTCATTGAAAGCTATGTGAGCTAAATGGTAGACTTAGAATTTGAATGAAAAGGAGCTCCAGAGCCCATCCTCTTAATTTATTCTGCTGTGCTGCAATTAGTGGTAGTAAAGAGTGCAGGGTAACATGGAGTGTGGAGATGCTGGCCTCGCTCAGAAGCTGTTGTTGCAGTGGTCCAGTTGTGAAGTGACGAGGCCTCATATGAGACCTCATACAGGATGTAGGCAGCTGTTAACTTTGAAACCGAATCTAGTCTGAGTTTTATTTAAGGGTGGGAGATAGACCTCTAAGGCTAGGATAAGTTAGCAAAGAGGCAAATACCAGACATTTTTGCTCCGGAAGTTGGAACCAACACATTTAGTGTCGTGTGTACAGAATATATATCCAAATTTTATGTGCATATGGATATAAATTAGGGCAAAGGGGTGTGTGTGTGTGCGTGTGTGTGTGTGTGTTTTAATCTCATTTGATAGACCTAAATCCTTGAGAAGTAGATAAGGGAGACATGCTCTGCATTTTACAAATGATCACTCTTGCCCCATGGCTGTGCTAGTTTGCAGTCTGCTTGAGTCTCAAAACCATGGCTCCTTCCTTATACACCTGAGAATGTGAATGCTTTAATTTAGAAGCATTTGCATCAAGATACTGTCTAGTGGGACAGATGAGTCTGGAAGAGTGAATTCAGTGTAAAAAGCTGGGGGTGGGGAGGTGGGAGGCTGCCACAGGGTGACCAGCCGTGAGTCAGGGCTGCTAAATGATCTGACCTCATTGATGTAAGCAGGAGATCTCACATCTTTTGTTTATGGTCCACTGTGAGGCACTGGACAACAATTCTTAGAACCATGTTCATCTGTACAGCTGCTAGGCTGGGAACTGGTTAATAATAGATCCCAAGACACAAAAGCGTTTTCATCCCTCATTATGAAATCATCTATTTTTCACTGGCTGTTGCAGTTTGTTCTTGCTGGAATACATAAGAGGGTAGTAGCACCATTGATTTCAGCAGCTTGGTATCAAATTGTATTTGCAGATTACAATACACCCTGTGATGTAGGAAAATATAATTTTGAAGTCAGGGCCTTATGTCGAGTTATTGATGAAATTCACGTGTTGTCATGAGATTGTCATGAGATTGAAAGCAGGCTTTCTTCAATGAATCAACGAAGCACAAAAACTACATAGTATCACTTCCATAATTGTATGTGAAGATATCTTAGTATAACCCATAGAGCACCAACACAACAAATTATAGGATTGCTATCATGGAGGTGGGGATGGGGGTTTTTAACACTGAAATACAAGAAGTAATCCAGAACCCGGGATTCCTGCACCTTCTTCACTCTAGAACTTGTTCAATTTGCCACTCAAACCGGGGTGATCTATAAAGACCTTAACTCTAACCAAAGCACTGAGCACTTAAACCAAATTTGCCTAGTGAGTGCCTGAAGTCAGTTTCTGAAAGTGTGTCTAGTAGCAGGACAGTGTTTCTGTAACTAAGGCTGCACATTTGAACATTGAGCAGACTGAATATTTTGTCTTGTGAAGAAGCAGTTGGCTTGCTATAGATTAGTGTTAGAAGTTGACTATACAGAACAGAAGAAAATAAGAAGGGATGTCAAGCAGAGAACAACAGAAGGAAAGGACAGGACAGGATCAAGATCCTTTACAATAGGCTCATTTCCTAATGAGGAGAAATCTGTGTGAAAACAAGCTAATATTCTTCATATGTGAAAAGTGCTTAGAAAACAATAAGAAGCGGTGAGGGGTGTCAAGACCTGAGTAGGCATTTCTCAAAAGAAGAAATCCAAATGGTCAGTAAAGCTGAAAAAAAAATTAACTTCAATAACCAAATAAATTTAGAATAAAAATCATTTGCCATTTTGAGACTTAACAAGTTGGCAAGGTGTTTATCTTTTACAACACAAGTGATAACACATGTTGCTGGTGGAGATTTGGGGAAACAAGTTGTATTTTATTTATTTTTTATTTATTTATTTATTTTTTTTTTGAGACAGAGTCTCACTCTGTCGCCCAGGCTGGAGTACAGTGGCGCGATCTCCACTCACTTCAACCTCCGCCTCCAGGGTTCAAGCAATTCTCTGCCTCAGCCTCCTGAGTAGCTGGGATTGCAGGCATCCGCCACCACACCCAGCTAATTTTTGTATTTTTAGTAGAGACAGGGTTTCACCATGTTGGCCAGGCTGGTCATTAACTCCTGACCTCGTGATCCATCCTCCTCAGCCTCCCAAAGTGCTGGGATTACAGGTGTGAGCCACTACGCCCAGCAACAGGTTATATTTTATTAATGAAAATAATAGTTCGTTTTTGCCAGATGATGCATCAGGCACTTTGGGAAATGTACGTACTTCTCATCCAGGAATTCCCCTACAGAAAACTTATCCTAAAAATTAACGGTGTGCAGGAGGATATATTTAAAGAGGCTCATTGCTGTTTGTAATGGCGTAAATGTAGAAGTAACCCTAAGTGCCCAGTAAAGAGGAATGCGTTAAGTAAACTGATGTGTTCACACAGTGGCACGGGGGATTTGATGGTGCAGAACCATACTTACTGAAAAAGAAACATTTTCACAATTAATTGTTCAGTGAAATGATAGGTACTAAATAACATATACACTGTGAACCCAGTTTTAAAGAGGGTTTGTTAGAATAAAAATGAAATTTTAATGATGGTTGGCTCTAGGTTTTCTTTTTGCTTGCTTTTTTTCCCCTAATATTTCTGTGACTAGCATCAGGGGAAAAGGGAAGGTGTTTAACAATCGTATGTAATCTGAATCTCTAAAGAGTTGCACGGCAATCCCAGGCAAGCTTTGCTGCTTAGAAGGGGCTGTACATAATGTTCCAGAAAAGTCCGGGTTTATGTATTGAGTTAGAAATGTTGGTTGGCTCTCATCTGGTTATGACCATGGAGTCTGGTTTTAATTATGTAAATGGCATCTTTCATAGGTAAGGGAAACAAACTCCAGCCATTCCAGGGGTAAGGGAGAAAAAGGGGTAGAGAAGTGGGGTGAGGAGTATTATATTTTATTTTATTATTTATTTATCTATTTATGTTTCTTTTGAGACGGAGTCTCGCTCTGTCACCCAGGCTGGAGTGCAGTGGTGCCATTTAGGCTCACTGCAACCTCCGCCTTCTGGGTTCAAGCGATTCTCCTGCCTCAGCCTTCCGAGTAGCTGGGATTATAGGCGTGCGCCACCACACCCAGCTAATTTTTACATTTTTAGTGGAGACGGGGTTTCACCATGTTGGCCAGGCTGGTCTCAAACTCCCGACCTCAGGCGAACCGTCTGCCTCGGCCTGCCAAAGTGATGAGATTACAAAGGTGAGCCACCTTGGCCAGGCTATATTTTATTTTTACTAGTTTGTATTTAAAGTAACCTTGAGATTTAGATGGATACCTTGTTTTGTTTTCTAGGCCTAACACCAGAGCACCCTAGAAGGTTTAACTAAAAGAATGCTCATGTTTGACCCAGTTCCTGTCAAGCAAGAGGCCATGGACCCTGTCTCAGTGGTAAGTTTTCCAAAATTGAACACCTCGCCTTATTTTTTCCAAGGGATGATAACATTATTGTGTGTCAAATTATTCCTTAAAATCATGGTCGGGTATGGTGGCTCACTCCTGTAATCCCAGGACTTTGGGAGACTGAGGCGGGCGGGTCACCTGAGGTTGGGAGTTTGAGACCAGCCTGACCAACATGAAGAAACCCCATCTCTACTAAAAATACCAAATTAGCCGGGCGTGGTGGCACATGCCTGTAATCCCAGCTACTCGGGAGGCTGAGTCAGGAGAGTTACTTGAACCCAGGAGGCAGAGGTTGCGGTAAGCCGAGATAGCAGAGATCGCGCCATTGCACTCCAGCCTGGGTAACAAGAGCGAAAGTCCGTCTCAAAAAAAAAAAAAGAAAGAAAAAATCACTCATTACTCGACAGGCATTTCATAGGCAAACTTTTCTCAACACCCCCAGGTATGAGTGAGCGAAATACTGTCCTAGCAGCTGTGGGTCCTTTAGTAAATGGGATCTGCGCTTCCTTAAGACCTGTGCCCGGCATCGCCCTAGGATATGATCAGTGTAGAACTTAGGCCATCAGCGAATCCTCTCATGACAGAAGTAATTTTACAAAAATTCCTCAGCCCTTTCGTGTGTAAAAATATATTAAGAATAGGATGATTTGCTCAAAACCCAATGACAACAGCCATATGGAGCTATGACTATATGAGAGATGACTGAGGGAAGCCAGCGAGAGAAAGAACTTGGCAGTGAGGATGGAATCTCGTTTATTTGGAAGAGTCTGGCTGAGTGGGAATTACGTGCATTGTCCTTTTCAGCACCTTAGCCCTAAGCCAGCCCCTCATGGGAGCCAGGCCACTGGCTGCTTTTAGGCCACCAGGGACTAGCGAGGAGTCTGGGGTTTCTGCGGGTACAACACCATTGCCATGGAGGTGAGACATGGTGACGGAGGAAGGTGTCTGACTTCAGAGCAGCGAGTGGTTTCAGCTTGAGGGATCTGGTTGAGTGAATATTGAATAACAAGGCAATGCTCCCACTCTGTCTTGCTCTTTTCTTCCACGGGCTTGGAAAATATTCACAAGGGGGAAAACTTGGCCCGGGTTGTGTATCTGAAGGTTGGTAATGACACGCTTGCAAAATTAGATCATCCTTATGCATGGGCTCTGGAGGTTCCTGCCAAAAATGTTTATACAAGACATGGGGGTCATGCCGAGGCCCTTGGAGCTGAGTTGCCATGGATATTACTAAGCCAGTAAAGTGTTTACCAGTATCTATAATGCAAGTTAAGGCAGAGGGGCTTTAAGGAAATAACATTTGCATTCCAGCGTGATAACTGAATAACCAAGTGTCTGAATATGGTAGCAACTGAGCAATAAGGATTTTATTAATCAAAAAACTAAATTACTTTTTTTTTTGAGATGGAGTCTCACTCTGTTGCCTAGGCGGGAGTACAGTGGTGTGATCTCAGCTTACTGCAACCTCCGCCTCCTAGGTTCAAGTTATTCTTCTCTCTCAGCCCCCATAGTAGCTGGGATTACAGGCGCCTACTACCATGCCCGGCTAATTTTTGTATTTTCAGTAGAGACTGGGTTTCGCCATGTTGGCCAGGCTGGTCTTAAACTCCTGACCTCAGATGATCCACCCACCTCAGCCTCCCAAAGTGCTGGGATTACAGGCATGAGCCACCGCTCCTGGCCAAACAACTAAATTACTTTGAATGTTATTCGGTGCTGTCGTTGTATTCATCACATCCCCATCCCCGGCATCACTACATGATCATGTTAGAGGAAAATGAAGGTACAAAATTTCCTCATTAATTATATTCTTGAAATAGGAATAGGTTTTTAGCACTGGAGAATATGATTCATTTTACAAATGGTGCAGAGCCATCAGTGAGGCATTTCACTGTTCAGTGTACTTCAGTACTTTTAATCAAGCATGAAAATAAGGCTCAAGAGTCTAATATAAAGCTAAAATGAAGATCCACATTGCTAAATTGGTGTGATATATGTAATTAAGTGCAAGGAAATGCACTTAACCGAAAAAAAAAGTGGAAAAAAATGAATTTGAAGTAACTATTAAACTTGCATTGTTGTAACGTATGAATACATGAAGTTAAAATATGTAGGAGTGATTTTGCAGTTAATGGTCTTTTTCTCCTTCATGTGCTAGATTTCAACTGCAACTGACACTTTTAGAATTTAGTTTCACCAAGTTACTGTCAGTCCTTCAAAATGAAGATTGTTTTTTTTTTTCTTGTTTTGGTTTTAACTTTATTCAGCAGGAAATATTTTTTTCTTAATTCAGTGCAACCTCAGTTAACAGAAACATTTGAGGAGTGGGGTGTTAAAATGATTTTACTTAAAAAAATTGAAAAGCTTTTGTTTCCACTCTTAAATCTTCAAACTTCATCTTTCCTGCCTTCATATGTGAAGTATATTGAACCTAATTTATTATTCCTTTTTCTTTTTAATTGAGTCTTTGACCTGAAGGTCAAAGTCTTTGACTATTCAAGTCAACGTTGTAAACATTAAGGCACAATAATAGGACATTTGTGAAAATATTTTAATTTCTACAGATGAATAAAATATTTTATGGTAACTTATTTCTCCCCTCTTCCCACCCCTAAAAGGATAGCATAGCAGAAACAATTGCTTGTTTGCGCTTTTGCTATAGGTTAGAGAAAGCGAGGACATGTCATTTCCCTCTTAACCACATATAAGCCCTCATACTGTTCTCCACTAGCCTTGTGCTTTGAGGCTTGGGGTCACCCTGTTAAAATTTGCAAGAATGAGGAACAGAGTAGACTCTGCCTCCCCAAGTCTGTGCCTTCAGTCTCTGCTATTTACTGTCCACCTGGTCTTGGCAAAATCACCAGCAGCTCCCCGAACTTCTGGTTTTTTAAAAAAAAATTATAAAATATGAAATTATAAAATATGAAAAAAATTATAAAATATGAAAAAAATTATAAAATGTGTAAAAAAGATGCACATGTACATAAATTGTTTTTTTACCATTTCCCAAAAGATTGATAATTAAAGGATTTAATTCAGGAAGTGAGCAAGGAAACAAATTGTAAAAAACAAAACAAATCAAAAAACAAAGTTTAAAGTATTCTTCTATTCCTGTGGAAAGATCACTTTTGAAGAAAGGATTAATAATACTCTGTCATCTTTGGTCATCTAACAGACCGAAAGTATAGATAGGAAAGTATGTCAGATCAGTAACTTCCTCTGCTCTGTTCTAACAGAAACATTTCATGGCTTTTTCAAGCCTGGTAGAAAGAGAGCTTTCTACCTCTGTTTGCATGGGGGTGCATGCCATTTGCTGTTCCCAGAGTGTGTGTTTATACATGCATCACGCCTTCCTGTGCCTGGAACCCTCTCTTGGATGAAGATTCTTTTGACTTGCCCTGTCACGGACATTCACTTTTTTTCATGTTGATGAATAGCGAAATAGAGATTTCATCCATGTTTTAGTCATTTCATCCACTGAAACTGTCTTATAATGGAAAACTCGCCAAAACTATTCCTAATAAAATAAGAAACTATTGCAATTATCACTTTAGCATAAAGTGATAGTTAGAGCTTTGGGAAATTATCCAAACGTTGTACCTCTTTCCCTGTCGCAATTAAAATCATTTTTTTTTAAGTTCAAAATAATTGGCATATTATTCTTCACCTTATCAGTAGTAAAAACTTGCTAAGAGAGTGTGTTGATTTACTACACATTCATCAAGTATTAATTGAGCACCTATGCCAGGCCCTTATCACCTCACAGTACAGTGAGAAGCAGCAGTCAGCAAGTAAGTGCACACTGTGCAGGGGTGTGAACATCTGAGTGCATGTTACAGATGGAAAGAAATTTTTCTTATGGCAGATCAGTGGTTTTGTTGGGGGGGTGGTTTGTTTTGGTTTTGTTTTTGGTTTTTTTTTGGTTTTGTTTTGGTTTTGAGACAAGGTATTGCTCTGTTGCCCAGGCTGGAATGCAGTAGCGAGATCACTGCAACCTCAAACGCCTGAGTTCAAGCAATCCTCCTGCCTCAGCCTCCCGAGTAGCTGGAACTACAAGCAAGCACCACCATGCCCGGCTACATTTTTGTTTTTTCTGTAGAGAGGGGGTCTCACCATGTTGCCCAGGCTGGTCTCAGACTCCCAGCCTTAAGCGATCCTCCTGCCTCAGCCTCTCCAGGTGCTGGAGTTACAAGTGTGAGCCACCATGCCTGCCCCAGCTCATTGTTTTAAGCCCTTATGATCCCTAGTGGGGTCCAGAAGCCCATGTCTGTGTCTAGTCTTTGGACTGCTCTGCTCCAGGACACAGGGTCTCTTGGACTAAGCAGCATGCACAGAGGGCACTGGAGGTCTATCCATGGCCAGAGACACATTTTCTGCTTCATCAACACTTGTCTCTGATTTGGATTTGGGGCCAGTACAGCCGCGCTTGTATGCATTGCTTTGATAGAACATAGGAACTGTCTGGAACAGAGGGGAAGGCTGTTACCGGGTTGTACCTGCCCAGGGCACACACCCAGCCGTGTCAGTCCCTACACAGCACCAGATTGTTGGAAGCTGATTGCAAAAGCTTGGGCGCTCCACCCAAATAAAGTGAACCAGTTTAAGAGGCCACATGTCTTCACCCTTTTGTGAGGCAGTTGGGCTGGAAACAGTTAATTATCTGCCCAGAGTTGAGTATCTGTGACCAAATGTGTCTCCCCACAGTTAGTCTTGTACCTTACAGTAATTGCACATCCAATAGAGGGAATGAGGGCATTCATTTGAGAACAGACTTATCAGCAAACTGCATAATGTTGATAAAACTTAGCTTTATGTGTGGCTTTTTCTGTCTTAATAGCTTGAGAAACCTGAGAATGTTATTAAATTTGCAAATCTGGAGGTTCTAAATTCCTACTCTCCCAAACCTCACCCCATGCGTAGAAAAATCCAGCAATGACAGCAATAAAACTATGTCCTCATTTTGCTTGCCGTTTAGCTGCCAATAACTATTGGCATTAAAATCTAGGTCATAGGGAGGTCTTGGAAGAATAGAGCTGAAAATAAGGGAGAAGCTACATTTTGGTCAATAGAAACAATGCTGCCTCCCATTTCCTAAAGTTTTTTTCCTAGTACCAGAACCATTGCCCTTTGGACAATTATATAAAGCACATTAGACTTTAGGACTAGGAGAAATCATTCTCCTTTCTATATTTAATTACTCCCTGAAACTCTCCAGTGTACATGATTTATAATGGTTTTTTGTTGTTGTTGTTAATGAACCTTGTGCTTCTTTTAATAATACCCATCTTAATATTTAAATTTAAATATATTTAATACTTAATGTTGCTATGTTTTGGACCTCTTGTGTTGTTACTGTGCATGCCTGGCTTTAAAGAAAGGTAGAGAATCTTTTCTTTTGATCCTTGATCTATAACTCAAAGCTGTTTTTATGCATATTGTGTTTTTTGATTTTATATCCTTCATATTCTTGTTTTTAAGCAGTATTAGTAGTGAAAACTGGCTGGGCGTGGTGGCTCATGTCTGTAATCCTAGAACTTTGGGAGGTTGAGGCGGGCAGATCACTTGAACCCAGCAGTTCGAGACCAGCCTGGACAACATGACAAAACCCAGTGTCTACAAAAAAATACAAAAATTAGCCAGGCGTGGTGTCACGTGCCTGTAGTTCCACTTGCTCCGGAGGCTGAGGTGGGAGAATCATCTGAGCCCAGGAGGTCGAGGCTGCAGTGAGCTGTGATCGTACCACGGCACTCCAGCCTGAGTAACAGTGAGACCCTATCTCAAAAAAAAAAAAAGAAAAAAAGAAAAGAAAATTCTTTTTCTCTCCTTTAAATAGACCTTTAGTATATTTATTTTCTATGTCTGTCATTTAGAACATTGCTATTCAAAAGGAAGCCTAAGTTCCCTCACTCCACTCCCAGGTAGTTCAAAATCTGCATTTTAATGAGTGCTCCAGGTAGATGGATGTGCACAGTAAAGTTAGAGAAGCGCTGGTTGGGAGCAGTAGAGCCCATGACAGTGGGCATCTCTTGTATAAGCAGGGACAAGAAGGGGCTTCTAGTATGGCATGTGTATAAGCTCATTGTGTAGGTTATCCCATAACCTCACAACCTCCTGGAAGTTGGGGATTCAGAACAACCTTAAGAAGTTTGCCATATCCTCATAGCACCTGCACTCCTAATATTTAGCTAGTAATTTTTCTTGCCTTCTTTTATAGAATTGCTTTTTCACATAATAAATTTATTTTAAAAGCAAACTTAGTACCACTACTGCAAAATATATGTGTAACAGTTTTTTCTGACACATACAAATAAACACGTAACAATTTTAGCTTAGTCTGTGCTCATCGTACACCCCACCTAAAAGCATCTTAGGTACACCTAGAGTGATGTGCACCACGCTGCAGGAATCCCTGTTCTAGGAAGTTACACAGATTATAACGGTCTGGATAAAGAAAGAAAGAACAGAAGATGACAAAGCATGATCTTAACCATGAGGACCTGACATCCAAACCAGATAAAGATAAACACAGTTATGTGATCAAAACTTTCACTAACTGGCTCCTCCATGGCAGGCCTGGAGCAGGGACTGGGCATCTGGAATTTTAAAAACAACACAGATGATTCCAATGCATAACCAGCCGGGGATTTGCCAGATCTCAGTAGGAATCCCCATAAAAACCACTGCTGCCCCATGGTTATAATTCACATTAGTGGCCCCTAGAGGGGTCAAGGAGGCCCAGAAATTAATAGTGCATTTACACTGTTTAATTATGAGGCACCATTGGGTTTTCTTGGTTGCATCCCGAGTTAGTATTGCCTCTAACTCATAAACACATAGGATTTTAGAGCTGGAAGAGAAGCACAATATGTTGTTTATCACTGTCACTGTCAGAATTCAAGTACAAAGAATTTTCTGCAGGTGAACAGGCTTGACATGCAAAATTTCAGTTTCCCTAAACTGCCTAGTAAAGAAAATGGTGTATGTTGAGTTTAATTTTTTTAGTTAAAAATTAGGTTGCATTCTACAAAGAAAATTTACAACAAAATGTTAGTTAGGGAATAGAAGTACTTTCGGTGAACTCCATGGTCAAGGACAGTGCCCATTGTGTGAAATTATGATGACTGGTTTGTATTTAAAGCTGGCAGATGCAGGTAAAGTTATCCTGATACTTTAAGAGAGAAAGGTGTTTGAAGATAAACGAGGTCAGTTGTGGACCAGATCTTGGGAAGGACACAGACTCTTTTGTCTCTTCTGCTCTGTCTGTGCCCCAGCCTCATTTGATGGGCAAGTAGCAGGGTGTAGAGGAGAGAACACGGGGCCTCGGCGTGTGTGAATGACTTTGAGCACTGCATTTCCTTATGTGAGTCATATCACGTTAGGTGTTTCTTACAGTTCTGTGTCATCCACGGACTTGCCATTCAAGTCTACAGCTTCATTCAGATTCTGAATGAGAACATTGAGCAAGTTAGGGCCAAGGACATCATTGCCCCAGTGAGGGTGGCCTTCAGTACAAAGGTGTGTATGGTGACTGAACCCCTCCTGGTTTGCCTGAGACGGTAGAGTTTCATGGGATGTGGGACTTTCAGTGCTGACGCTAGCACAGTCCCAGGCTGACTAGGATTGTTGGCCAGTCCTAGGCATGGATTGGTCAGCTGCTGAAGTCCATCAAACGAAAGGTACTGTCTATCTTGCAGCCCCATTCTTGCTTATCAAAATACACAACTATGATGAGAAATCAATGTCCTGCCGAAGTTGAAGACACTACTTATCCTGAGAAATAACTGTCCTGCCGAAGTTAGACACCAAAGCTAGAGAGCAATTCCTGCTCATCGAGAAACCCCACCAGAAAAGCAACCAGGTTGGTTTGGCTTGGCTGGTTCTTGGTGAACCCCAGCTCTGACTCCTAATGATAATGGCCCCCAAGCCTGTGCTGTCACCTGTCTTAGAATTTTGCCAGGTATTGGCCTTAACGTCTGACACAGGAATCATCTTAGGATTCAATTTCAGATTTTTCATGTGCAGTAGTGACCACATTGATCTTAGTTTTAATGTTTTTGAGACTGCCTCTCATAGCATTTTTAATGTTGTTGAGACCACCTCTCTGAGCATTTTTTTTAAGGTCAAGTATATATTGAAATCTAAACTACTTTGTAAAGCCCATGTAATTGTTAAGCGCCTTGTTAGCATGTTTTTTAGATTCATGTTTCAAGTAAATGGACTTACTTGGCTGTTGACACGTTTTCCTTTTCTTTTCTAATAGTCATACCCATCTAATTACATGGAATCCATGAAGCCCAACAAATATGGGGTCATCTACTCCACACCATTGCCTGAGAAGTTCTTTCAGACCCCAGAAGGCCTGTCACACGGAATACAGATGGAGCCAGTGGACCTCACGGTGAACAAGCGGAGTTCACCCCCTTCGGCTGGGAATTCGCCCTCCTCTCTGAAGTTCCCGTCCTCACACCGGAGAGCCTCGCCTGGGTTGAGCATGCCATCTTCCAGCCCACCGATAAAAAAATACTCACCCCCTTCTCCAGGCGTGCAGCCCTTCGGCGTGCCACTGTCCATGCCACCAGTGATGGCAGCTGCTCTCTCACGGCACGGAATACGGAGCCCGGGGATCCTGCCCGTCATCCAGCCGGTGGTGGTGCAGCCCGTCCCCTTCATGTACACGAGTCACCTCCAGCAGCCTCTCATGGTCTCCTTGTCGGAGGAGATGGAAAATTCCAGCAGTAGCATGCAAGGTAAATTCCGCCACTGCTTCATGCTGCTGCACTTGCTTAGTGTACTGGCGCTTCACCAGATGGGCTGGGTGAGGAAGCACGGGGGCAAGAGCTGTTGAACTCTTCAGAGGAAATACTCATCTGCCTAAGGCATTTCCTTTTCTTTTTTTTCCCCCCTAAAGTGTTGATACTGGAAGAGGTCCCAAGAATCAGGCTGTCTGTTTGATACCATGAGACGATTACTTTCACTATGTAATAGTCAACTTGGGGACAGAAAGAATCTTGACTTTATGTTGCTTTCTTGAATACCTACATGGTTCTAAGTACAAAAGGCATTTAATAAATACTTTTTGATCGTGGTGAAAACTAATAGCGATCAAAAGCCACCTTGTTTACCAGCTGGTCATAGACAGAGGACTATGGGGTAGAAAGGAAATAATCCAGAATTATAAGAACGCATCATTTCAGGGCTGGTGTTTTAGAATCCAGGTCCCTATATTTGCTGCTTACTGGCGAAATAATGGTCAGGAGAAGCAAGAATCTCCCCCAGATTTGTTCCTGCTATAATCTGCCAAAGGCAAATAAATCTGTCATATCTGTGTTGTAGATAGGAGCTATGCAGTAAGCTTTGAAAAGCTGAAATTGGTAAACTGTACGTGGAGTGACTTTTCTATTTTTATTTTTTAGTACCTGTAATTGAATCATATGAGAAGCCTATATCACAGAAAAAAATTAAAATAGAACCTGGGATCGAACCACAGAGGACAGATTATTATCCTGAAGAAATGTCACCCCCCTTAATGAACTCAGTGTCCCCCCCGCAAGCATTATTGCAAGAGTAAGTATATTTAGGCCTACCAAGCATTTGCATAGTAGCGTGCATCTTGGAACCTGGAACGGAAGCACAAGATTTCACACGTGTGATGTGGTGTGGATGACCAGGAACGGCTTGTAGTCTGTGGCCGCCACTGGTCCGGTACCACTGGTCAAGATGGGAGAATCTCTCCAAAAACAATATGCTGTTACACTGACAACGTTATGACAAAATTTACATCAAGTTTTCATTGAATCAGTCATCCGTGATTTTGCACCTTACCGCATGAATTATTTTTGTTGTTTTTTTTCTTTTCGTTCTTCCAGGCTATATATACTTAGTTTTTCCATGATGAGAATCCTTGTATAGATTAAACTTGGTGTTCTGTGGATCAAGTAAAGTTTTCATATGGATACACTGAGTCCTTACAGAGTGTATAGTATCCTGTAGAATTGCTATCCAGTAGGAAGGCTGTGTGGTATTGGTCAGCATCCAAGCACCTGAATGGTCGTTTCTTGTAGGTCTAACATGGTATAATGTGGTAGTGCCACACACAGGTTCAGCAGCCTCATTTATGGGATCCCACTGTAGATAACCTTGGCCTCCACCAGTGATTACACTGAAGGCTGGGTTTGTAGTTGGTAAGAAGATGGCCTTCAGGTCCAGCAAGGATCCCACCTCTACTCTCTATCATATGTGTGATCTTGGACTAGTCACTTAATTTACTGCCCCCATTTCTGTTTTCATTATTGATTGTAGTTGTAATTGTCTTGTGTTACGGTGCTTCAACATTGGATTCAGCAGCCAGCTTGCGAGTACAAAGGCAACGATTACCTCCATAGTGTCCCTCCCATCATCCTCCTGCATCATTTTCCTCCACTTGAATAAATTAGTACCTGTAATTGAATCATATGAGAAGCCTATATCACAGAAAAAAATTAAAATAGAACCTGGGATCGAACCACAGAGGACAGATTATTATCCTGAAGAAATGTCACCCCCCTTAATGAACTCAGTGTCCTTACAGACACTTACCCACCTTTCTCCTTGATCTTCTCTACCCCTCCACCCCACTCCCTCTCACAATTAACTCTACAGCAGAATGTGAATTCTCTGATTTTAGAATAACTATTTTATGGGTAACTTCAAATATATCCTAGTTGTATCCACATTCAGTTCGGGTAGGTACCTTCATAGTAGCTCATGGATTAATTGTCCACTGCACCCAATCATAGTCATTTTTGGTTTGGGTTGTCATATGCTCGTCAATAGATGAAGAAGAGAATAACTCTTAGCCAACTGCATCAGCAGTAGGGAGAGAGTCTCTGATGGAATTATATTTTATTATTCCTCACAATTGCATAGTGCCCTCTTCCCTCAAAAAAAAACCTTACCAGATGTTTTCAAAGGAATTATTTCATTCCTCCACAACAAGCATGTGAGAGTCAGAGCAAAAGGCAAACGGATTACCTGAGACATTAGATAACTCACCAATAATCGCACTGCTAACAGTTGAGGGGCCCTGGGCTTGACCTCCTGCTTCCGAATCAGGGCTTTTCCTGTCATCTTGTCATATCCAACCTGTTGCATCTGCTCATGCACTCAAGTGAAAGGAAAAAAATGACTAGGCAAAATGGATACATCTTAAAGGTGGAATTAACTTTTTTTATGTTGAGAGATGTTTCTGGCAAGGTAACTAGCAACATGGCATGCACTTACCGTTGTTCCTGCACCGGTGATGAAAAAGATGCTATAAAACTAAATAAAGCCAAGTGCCTCCATAGGGAGGGATCCGTTGACTGGACAAGTGTTATTCCAAAGTCTGGGTTATTGTGAATTGTGGTGTAAAACATTACAGAAGATTTGAAAGCAATATTCTGTGCTCTGAATGCTGCTCAAAAGAAAATACTTTTCTCTTGTTTTAAGTACTATTCTTTTGATGATCTCAAGCTCAGTGGCTTTTAATGATTAATGAGTAATATGCCTTTTTTAAAGCTGACCTAAGAATGCATTCTGCTTCTCAAAAAAATGCAACAGATGAGCCACAGCTGGGACATGTACTCTTTAAGTAATGTTCTCACAGGTGTGATTAAGTAACGTCTTGGAGTATGCCCAGTAGCAGCCCACGTAGGAAACCAGCTAGCCAGGAAAGAATCACTTGAAACTAGGCACCCAGTACCACTGCAATGAGGCAGCCCCAATAATATTTGCCTTAGGAAACCCTTCCTTTCCAGAGGCAGACTTAAAAGTACAGGTTTGAAATTCATTTGCTTGATCGTGGTGTTACAGCTTTAGGATTATTTATAAAGGCAGTCAAAGGTACATCAAATTCTTTTTGTTATAGATTTACAAAAAGATTTCTTTGTTCTAAATACATAAAGCTATATTTAGAACAAGAAGCATAAGGATCAGATTTCCCTATTGAGTTGTGTATGTGAATTATAGCAAACTTAGGAAGGGCTGACTCAGCTCAAAACAGTGGACAGATACCTTATATGTATTAGCTCTCTAACTTCTTGGTTATAATAATCCCAAACCACCTCTTTGAAAGTGGGAGTGGAGACCAAAAAGTGCGAGATCCCAGGACTCTTAATCTAGCTTTGGCCTGAAGCAACATCAGTCACTTCAGAGATGTGGCAGCTAACCGTGCTCAGAAGGTTTAAGGGACAGCTCAAGCAGAGATATCCTGGTTTGGGGACATCCTCAAAAAACTCATGAAATTAAACAACCGTGGGGTACAAAGTTACAAATAGGACCTCACAATATTCATGGCTACCATTTAGTAGCTTTATCTTGGGAACAGACATTGTTCTGAGATACAACCTTCTGAGATAACATTATCATCATCCCCAGTTTACAGAGAGGAAACTAAGACGCAGAGAGGGCGAGATCTTGGCCCAGGATCACAGAGACTGTCAGTGACAAAGCTGGGATTTGTAACTGGGGCCCACAGCCTTTTGGTGCAGCTTTATATGTAAAATAAACAACTGGAAGGGGCAATCAGAATTACTGCACAGAAACCGTTTGATTCCCAACCCATAAAATCCAATAATTGGGAGAGATTTCTAAAGTTGTCTGAGAAAGATAGTCTCCCAGTATCCCAAAGATACATGAAAGTTTTATAGATAATAATTAAATTTCTACCCCAGCACTTTATTTCCTGAATTTCTTTTAATGGAGATGAAACATTTTCATTAGATGGCATTAAAGCTGAAAGTTAAAAATAAACTGAACTTTTTCTTTCTATTGAAGGATTTTAAATGAATAATTCAGCTTATAAAACTCTGTGAACCTCTCACTTTGCTGTGTTCTCTACTATTTGTTTGCACATTTATATATATTTATATATATAATTGAAGTTCTTGTTCTTTTCCCCCTCCTGTTTTATGTTCACTTTTCCATGTATCTAAACTTGGCCTATCCATCTCTATCCCCCTTCCAGGTACTAGAGTAGGAAGGTGAGAGTCAAAACTGACAGTTTCCTTTGCTCATAATAAAGGATGAGAAATAAATAAATAATAAATAAATAAAAAAGCATAAGTAAGGTCACTTAAGAAACACATCTTTTATTCATTTTCTAGTCACTTCTTAGCATGCCTGAAAAAGTTACTGACAAGGGATGTGTATTTACCAAGACAAGTTTTATATCAAGAGACTCCCTTTTGATTTTTATGGATAAATCTTTTTTATTCTTTTTTTAAGCTCACGAGTTAGAGTGTTTACTCATCAAATTCTTTTTTTCCTGTTCACACATCTTTTTTCTCCTCAAACACACTTGTGCAAAATATTCCTGTATTATATGGAACATTTTAGGAGTTATAGATTTAAATATGAAAGAGAAAGAAGTCTTTCATTACAGTTAGAGGCCAACAACATACACTTGTGATATATCAAGTAATTATTCATTAGGAAAGTGAATGAGCAGAGTAGAACATTATAATTACTTATATTAATCAGCAGGGAAAGCCTGAGGAACATAACAGACTTTTCCCAGCTCTTCCTCCATCTCCCTTTTCTCTCCACCACCTTCTTGCTGAAAAAAAGAAAGCTTAGATTATAAGATTTTTAACAGGATTTGGTTTCGAATCCACCCAGGGAAGGTGCAAACTCAGAAATGAGAGAAATCAGGAAGGTAGGGAGAATGTCAGGCGTCCCATGGGGGAGCTGGCATCACGTGAGCCAGCATCATGGGTGACCACAACACTGCATTGAAATTCTCCCTCATACAGGAATCACAGTGACAGTGGAGGCTTGAGTTTGTGAAGACAGCAATGCCAACGTTTTTGTTGTTATTTGGAAGAGCCGGCATTTGAAAACTGCATGTGAATTGGCAGTCTCAAAGGGACTCCAATTAAATGCCAATTACATAAAGGTTAGAAACGTAGATATACCCTACAATGTGGTTTCCTGAGACTTAGGAGTTTGATCTTTTCCATTTTTCCCTAGCCAACAATAATGAAAATCAGAGCAGCCTGTGAAAAAATACAGTGTTCAGCATTGCCTAGAACCACAAGATTCTATAAATAGGCAAAAGTTGACTGAGGGAAAGAGCCTCCCCAGCACTCGGCGCCTGCCTCTAGCATAGCACTTAACCCTTCTTACTGTCATTACTTATCTCCATGTCTGTCTCCCCCTAGAGTGTGAGCTCCTCGAGGGCAGGAACCCTGTTTTTATTCATCTTTGTGTCCCGGTGCCAAGCACAGTGCCTGGCTCATGGTAGGTGCTCACTCAATGTTTGTTGAATGAATATAGCAGTGCTTCTTGGGTTGATCAGCTAATTTCTTTCTGTTTATTTTGTCGGGATTTTTTGTTTGTTTGTTTTTGCCCAGTGTTGTTAATGCTTTTAGTAGACTGATGAAAAAGGAAGAGCGTGCTCTCAACACTTTGCCTGTAACCTTGGCTTTCACAGGAATCACCCTTCGGTCATCGTGCAGCCTGGGAAGAGACCTTTACCTGTGGAATCCCCGGATACTCAAAGGAAGCGGAGGATACACAGATGTGATTATGATGGATGCAACAAAGTGTACACTAAAAGCTCCCACTTGAAAGCACACAGAAGAACACACACAGGTATTACAAACACCAGACCCACTTAATCTTTCTTCTTAAGAAGTATTAGAATGGAATGCAAAGGTTGTTACAATGAAAGGTTTTCAGGCATCTTAAAAGTTACCATAGTCATCTCCAGATGTGTCGTCTCCAGATTAGTTGTGCAGAATGAAGATGTTGCTAATGATTCACCTTGGTAATAAGTCAGAATAGATTCAAAGTAATCCCCAAAACAAGGCCGCTCACAATCACTTGCAGTTCTGTGCTTTCTAGCAAAGGAGGGAGAAAGGGTTGGAACCTTTGCCACTGGAACAGGGGAAGCGCTTTCACAGTCAAGGATGTGGCCTTCCTACAAGCTATTTCACATACATGCATTGTAAATTCATGAGAGCCAAGAACAGTCTTTGTGCAGCACAAATTAATGCAACAGTTTAACACAAACAATTCAAATAGAAGACTGTCCTTGAAGGAAAGAAAGGTGAAGAAATGTGGTTAATATTTGTCTTCTAAACTTGAGGAAGCTCTGATGCCGTTGCCTACCATATTTGTTTTAGAATTTCTTCCATCTTGCCCAATACTGAATATAGAACATGAGCAGCCGGATCATACAAAAGTCATTACATAGCCAAGAAAAATGTGAACTTGGTCTCAGTGCCAAATGTTTTGGTAGTAAAACATCTTAAGGAAATAATACAAAAATGTTTTAACAGCCAGATGCAGTGGCGTGCACCTGTGGTCCCAGCTCCTTGGTAGGTTGAGGCAGGAGGATTGTTTGAGCCCAGGAGTTCAAGTCCAGTCTGGGCAACATAGGGAGGCCTTGTCTCTAAAAAAAAATTTTAAATGAAATGTTTTAACAGCCTGATTGACTATTAGTAGTGGTGATGTATATACAGGCTCATCTCACCTCAAACTCTTTGATGTGAAATTCTAGTTTGACAGCAGTTTGCATCTGTGTACATTTTCCTTAGCAGTATAGGTTGCTTTTCTGAGTCTTGCAAATCATTTTTACTCAGAAGATTTACAAAGAGGAATCTGAGGTTTGGAAGAGAAAAGGGAAGGAAAGTGACAAAATGGAAGTGAAGTTTTAAGTGAATCCTGGGAGGAGGCAGAGGAAGCTGACACCCACAGAGAGAGCTGAGGGTGATGGCTTGTGTCTACAGCAACGCCCAAACAGCAGCGCAAATCGATGATTACTGAGGGCATTGTTGGGGCATTAGTGGGACCCAAGAGGTGGATATTACCAACTTCCAGCCTAAAATTAAAAAGACATTGAATATTTGGGTGACAGTTTAGATATAAGAAAAAATGCCTCTTTGTGTGTGTATTCTGTACCAGGAAGCAGATAGTAGAAATCCTAAATATCTCATTCAAATGCCAAGGAATAGTAATCCCTCAAGGCTTCTAGAGAACAAGGGGTGTTAAATGGGAGTTAATTTGTCATACTCATGACCCTTATGACTAATTTAAAATGTAAGATTTCCATAACAGCCTTTTTATTTGTGAGAGTCTCCCATCATCCTGGTCCTCCCTATCATTTTCTCACAAGGAGCTTCTGTTCCTCATATGTAAATTATCCTTATCCTACAGGAGGGGGTTGTAAAAACCTGGCTCAGGACAGATGGGGAAGAATTTGTGTATTTTAGTGCCCCTGAATTAGAGCATTATACTTAGGCATAATTGTTACTGACTAAACAAGAAAGTAAGATGTTAATCCCTAGCAGATATTTCCATTGTTAGAGACTTCATATTTTTAGAAATCTATTGAAAAGTATAAGAAAATCCCACAAACTTTCAATTTGGAGTTCCCATTAAATGAATAACACTGCATATAATTAAGCTCCCAAGCAGGTTTAAGATTTGGGAGATAAGCAAATACAGATCACCATGTATTCATTCACTATTTGGTAGTCCCTCAGAATGGATTTCAGTGACTCTGTGTTTTAAGAACTCTTAAAATTCTCCTCCCATTTTTTTTTGGCAGAGAGCCAATGAAACATTAAGCTATTAGTTCGTTTTTTTCTTGCTTGTCCTGCAGTAGTTTATAGTGCACTGTGTTATTGAAGAACAAATATATGAACATATCTTGGAAATATTATTTGTCAAGCATTAGCTCAAAGATCTTTACTGCCTTTACAGGCAAAATAGCTCTTTTCTTTTTCCTTTTGCAGGAGAAAAACCCTACAAATGTACATGGGAAGGATGCACATGGAAGTTTGCTCGGTCTGATGAACTAACAAGACATTTCCGAAAACATACTGGAATCAAACCTTTCCAGTGCCCGGACTGCGACCGCAGCTTCTCCCGTTCTGACCATCTTGCCCTCCATAGGAAACGCCACATGCTAGTCTGATCGCCTCTGTGTCCTGCCTCAGCGTGACTCCCCACTCACCTGGCTCTCTCTCTGTCCTGCCTCCCATTATCTAACACATTTTTTACATGTACATTTTAATTTGATTCAGCTGGTCTGAATCTCTGAATTTATATCATCCAAAACTTCCATATGGTCAGTAGTAGATGTTCTCTAATCTTCCCTCTCCTTACCACGGGTCAGACCTAAAGAATGTGAACACTTTTTTTTTTTTTTTTTTTTTTTCCTGGGGATGCTAAGCAAACCCTTCTTATAGATACGTTTAATGTAATAAGAACAAGGGAACATGTAAACTAACATAACCAATTGTCAGTTCTCCATGTATTCCTCAAAAGAATGTCAGAGTAAATGTATTAGAAATACAGTATCCAGACTGCTAGTCCTTGCCAGAGACATTCTTACCTCTGCCCTGTGATATTTTATGCTTGACAGTGAAAACAAGGGTGGCCCCTTGCACCAGTTAGCTAGAAGTACAGCAAGAATTCAAGCTAGTGCAGTCACCTCTTCCATCATCCTTCACAAATCTTGTCAACCTGGATCTTAGACTTCATCTGAATCAAGTTCTTTGCCCTCCTTTGTGCCTGCAGTTCATATGGAGGTCTTTGCCACCAATGGGAGATGAGCCCAAACTTTGGATCTAGGTGGGTGATGTGTAGTGGTTCAAGGGAGGAGTGCTGTGCTTTCATAGCATGGAGTCGGAGGAGAGGGCCATTGAGCAGTGGGGAGCAGAAGAGGCAATTCCTCCTGGGCTAGGGGTTGTCAATGAGGTTTGAACATTTTGTTAGCTGTGTGCAGCATTCCCAGAGCTTCAGTCTCTGTGCATTCTCAGCTTTGCAGAACCATGCTGCAAAGCCATATATCGATGGGGTTATCCATGCAACTATCTCCATTCCTACAATGTCCTTAATATGAGATCATTAAACATTGATAGTAGGGACTCTGTGGAATATTGGCCCAGTAATGGTAAGAAATCTTTTGGGTAAGAGTATGGATGGTTCTTCTTTTACCCAATCTGCTTATAGCTTTTTTTGTAAACAGGGAAATGTTGAGTGGTACTTGTATTCCCTTATCAAATTAATCACATAGCTTTTATACAGAAACTCTTCTGTGTGAGCTGTAAGGTGCCAAATTTGCTGTCACTTGTATTCATGACACATCCCATAAAGCATCTGCTAATGCTTTCAGAGATTGATTCAATTAAGACCTGAGTGACACTATTTGTAAATATAACTAGTTGTGAAGCACACATACCTTTATTTTGGGAATTTATGAAAAAATATAGAAAACCACAGATCAGGGATTCATATATGTAGCTCAAAAATTCCCAAAAGTTTACTGTTAGAGCTGGCAGTTTCCTATCACTATTTCAGTGTCAGAACAAACTGAAAATAATGGCTCGTGTTTATGTTGAAGATAAATAGCACCATTATTGGGGGAAGTTATTCAAAAGCAGGCTTTTGAGCACCATAGTCTAGATGCCAATAAAAATAATTCATACATAGAAATGTCATTGGTCCTAACTTTGAAGAAAGTGAGCAACAATAGTTAAATGTGGGTGCATATAACCAAATTCCCCTTCATCAAGAATGGAGGAGAAGAGAGAAGAATGAAATCCTGAAGATTCATCCCAGCCACAACTCAGGATCCAACACAACTTTAACTGGGAGGAATACATTGTTTGGTCATTTTTAAAACATCTGTGAATGAGTGATTCTGGAGGCCTGTGAATTGTGTGGGGAGCTTGCTTTGATGGCACTATGTTAATAAAAGTTGTAGGGACTGTGCACCTAAGGCTAAGAGGTCCCACTCATCCGCCCTGTGAACCAGCTGTAAAGAAATGTAGTTGAGAAATGCAAAGAAATGTGTTATCTTGGCACTTGGGTTTGATTTTCCTTTTTTTAAAGCACTGCAAAATTTCTTTAGGATATTAAAACATCCTAATTGGGCTGTTTTTTTTTGTTTGTTT
>NW_016807772.1:2232135-2240283 GCF_001698545.2 Rhinopithecus bieti
CTTTGTTTGTTTTGTTTTGTTTTCAGCTAAAGGTAAAGAGAATTTTTTTTTTTAGCTAAAGTTTTCTTTTTTGCAACTGTGACATAAATTGAGTGATAAAATGGCTCTTTGAAAAGTAGATATTGTCTGTATTGTAAAAGCTTAGTCATATTCATGGCAAAGTGTTCATTTCTTGAGATGGTTCTTTCACAACACACAAGAATCAAGATGGAACGCAAGGAAAACACTTGTTTTTGTTTTGACTGAGGTAACCAGTTCATGTGTGTTCCAATCCATAGAGAAGTGGGGAAAGGGTGAGAAAGGATCAGATTGATCTGGGATCAGCTTGGAGCCTGAGTTCAGCCTCATGGGCATCTCATGGAATTGATGCATTTGCTGTGGCATATTTAAATTTTGTTCAAAAGATTTTAAGCAAGACCTTGCAAAGACTCTTTATGTTACTGTTCAGCTTGCTTAGATTGTGTTAACAGTTGATTTAACAAAGATCCATTTTAACTCTGGAACAAAAGCAACCCAGAGCATCCACGCTCTATTCCCATGCTGGTCGATATGCTTTCATTACCAATTGGCCCTTACCAAACTTTACTTATATATATATTTGTATTTTACTATGATAGTTGAGAAATTTAGCCTCTTAGTCATTTTTAGCTGTTATTGTGGAAGACCTCAAATACAAGATTAGATGCCCTTGAACATGTTTTAATGATGTGTGTCATGTTACTACCAATGGCGATTTCAATCGCAATATTTTAAATTGATGAGAATGATTTGTAAACATGAAGTTGCTATTATGTAAATTCTGTTTGTTATAGAGTTTCTTCAGTTGTTACCCAAGTGTCATCCTGGAGAAGTCAGAAGAATCAGAATCCATTGTATTTTAGAGTTATGTGAATCTAC
This sequence comes from Rhinopithecus bieti, assembly GCF_001698545.2. Taxonomy (NCBI): domain Eukaryota; kingdom Metazoa; phylum Chordata; class Mammalia; order Primates; family Cercopithecidae; genus Rhinopithecus; species Rhinopithecus bieti. Next base: position 2,233,033 of record NW_016807772.1, read on the forward strand.
ATCATAAATGGGCATTAACATTCTAAATTGCTTGGTTTGGAGACTGTTAGCAGCATAGCTATATTCAACTAGGGAGATGCTAAATACACAGAAGTTTCAAGAGACTTGGAACAGAATTACAGGGGAACTATATATGTATATGTATATTTTATTAAACACCCATCTGCACTATCAGTATTGCACTAATGTGGAATTTGAAAGACTATTTTGCTGATACTGTATATCTGCGCATCATTCCTGATTAGATTGTTTTAAAGACAATCTGAAAGATCTAAGGTTTTAAAATAATTTGGTTTGAAAATACACAGTTGTCTTGAAGGAATTGCTGTCCTACATGAAGTTGCTCCAAGCTGTGTTTATTCTCTTCTTGGTCAAGGTTAACAATTGCTAAATGATCGCAAATTCACCTAAACAATACATTTACAAAGCCATCTTTACATGCATTAAACGAGGGCTACAACAATATTGTTTTACAAATACTAGCACTTTTTTTCTGTTATGTACTTAGTGTTAGAGGGTCAAAATAATCTTTCTGCTTAGCATCTCTTAAACCATACCTGCAAATATAGCAGGATTATTACATTTACAGTACTTTAATACTTGTATAAACTATGCAGAAATTTTTAATAAAGTGTAATATATTTTATAAGCTAATAAGACTGAATGGGTAAAGGTTTTTAGCATGCATTAGTATACTTGCAGATACTGAAACATTTTGGTAATCTTTCTTACTAAAGATGTGAATGTTTAATGTACCTTCTCTGTTTCTACTCTGTAGTCCAATGGGAATTCAGTAATGACATTTTGTCATGTCAAACTGTGAACATAAATTTGTACTGTACAGTCCTCATATACTATATACAGTATGCAATATATATTATATACTTGTTAATAAAACCATCAGAATATTAAATGTGATCATGTGATTACTTCATATGCAGTGATCACTAGAACAAAAGTTACGGAGCAATTTAAGAACCCTCGCTTAGAACTTTACTTACTCTGATGGGCAGTTATTGTTGATGGAGAGACAGAAAAATAGATCTAACTGGAAGATGAACTAACAGAATTAACTCAGCCCTCAAGCTGTGTCCCTGGCTTTCTGAAAATAGCCAACAGGAAGTCTTCTAGGCTGAAATCATAAAACTGCAGACAATCCAGCAAAAATCTACAAACTCACCTAGTTGATTCTTGAGATACTTTGTGTATTTGTTGTTTATGACCCCCTGTCTGCTTCCAAAAAGAACTTGCAGTGTATTGTATTAAAAGACATATGTGTATAATACTTAAAACTTTTAGAGTAAAATATCAAGACTCTCATGTTGGGGAGTGGGGAACGAGGAGCAGAACAGTAATACATTAAAGTAAATAATTCTGGATAAAAGTATTATTTTTCAAGGCTTTAGTAACCATGTCCATGGACACTGCATTCTCCAACATCACATGAAGAAGTAGTAGTTTCCAATAGGGATTTCGAGTTGAATTTTTGTTTTGTTTTGGTTTGGTTTTGGTTTTGGTTTTGGGGTGTTTTTTTTTTTGAGACAATCTTGCTGTGTTGCTCAGGCTAGAGCGCAATGTTGCGATCTCACTGCAACCTCCACCTCTTGGGTTCAAGCAATTCTCCTGCCTCAGCCTTTCAAGTAGCCGGGACTACAGGCGCACGCCACTGTGCCCAGCTAATTTTTGTAATTTTAATAGAGATAGGATTTCACCATGTTGGCCAGGCTGGTCTCAAACTCCTGATCTCAAGTGATCCACCCACCTTGGCCTCAGAAAGTGCTAGTATTACAGGCATGAGCCACTGCACCCAGCCAAGGATTTAGAGTTCTTTTGTTTAAGGTAAATGTAATTACCTCTCCTCTTCCCTCTGCATCCCTGCAATGTAATTGAAACTGAGGCTAGCTTGTTAGACTTCAGCAGTTGTCCTCCAGCCTGGATTTCATTTTAGCAAAACACAAGGTAATGTCTGGCCAGCACTTCCCACATGACTTAGTTTCACAGGTTGGAGATGGAAGAGGTTTGGGAGAAGACTAAGTTCAGCCTTTGGGGCGCTCTCCAGCCTTCTCTGGGGAGAGCTTCTCTGCTTTTATACCAAGGTAGTTAACTGCAAGATCAAAAGCAAGTGTATGTGACTATAAATCCTAATGGAATACTGGCTTGAATTAGTTCAGTTGACTGGCTGTAATCCTTCCACTACATTTTTTTTTTTTTTTTTTTTTTTTTTTTTTTTTTTTTTTGAGAGAGAGTCTTGCTCTGTTGCCCAGACCAGGGTGCAATGGCACATTCTTGGCTCACTGCAACCTCCGCCTCCCAGTTTCAAGCAAGCCTCCTGCCTCAGACCCTCTAGTTGTTGGAATTACAGGCACGCGCCACCATGCTCAGCTAATTTTGTATTTTTAGTAGAGACAGGGTTTAGTGGAGACGGGGTTTCGCCATGTTGGCCAGGTGATCCACCCGCCTCAGCCTCCCAAAGTGCTGAGATTATAGGTGTGAGCCACCGCGCCCAGCCAATCCTTTCATTATATTTCTTATGCATGACTTGACACTTGCTGAGTTCAAAATAAGATCCATCCATGGCCGGGCGCGGTGACTCGCGGCTGTAATCCCAGCACTTTGGGAGGCCGAGACGGGCAGATCACGAGGTCAGGAGATCGAGACCATCCTGGCTAACACGGTGAAAACCCGTCTCTACTGAAAATACAAAAAACTAGCCGGGCGAGGTGGCGGGTGCCTGTAGTCCCAGCTACTCGGGAGGCGGGGGCAAGAGAACGCGTGAACCCGGGAGGCGGAGCTTGCAGTGAGCCCAGATCGTGCCACTGCACTCCAGCCTGGGCGACAGAGCGAGACTCCGTCTCAAAAATAAAATAAAATAAAATCCATCCTTCTAGGAAGAATTGTTACAAGCTGGATTCTGCCCAGGTAAATGATCAGGATGGTAACAAATGTGGATTCTATAAGAAACTAAATTCTTTGGGGGAATGGTTGAACAAAGTTAAGATGTTCCAAACAAAAAAAGACAATACATAACCACTGCCCATTACAGTCAGCCCTCTATCCATGGATTCTGCATTTGCAGATTCAACTCAGGGCAAATAGAAAATAATCAGGAAAAGTAAAAAACAACACTACAATAATAATGCAAATAATAAGAACACAGTATAATAGCTATTTACGTTGCATTTACATTGTATTAGATATAAGCAATCCAGAGAGAATTTAAAATATACAGGAAGATGTGCATCAGTTGTGCAAATACTATGCCATTTTATGTAAGGGACTTTAGCATTTGAGGATTTTGGTATCCCTGGGGGTCCATGCGTACTGACGATGACTGTATTTTAAATGCTATCAGGTTAAGAAAGCAGGATTAGGAGGCTTGCTGGGGGCCAAGTTATCAATTGTAATCTGAAAGAGAAGAAATGGCTATGTTCAGGGAAGGATGGTGCTAAAAGATAAACTTGGGCACATTAAAATCTTAAAAGAGTTTATTTGAGCAGACAGCAATTCATGAATCTGGCAGCACCAGTTGCAAACAGTTGCCTGATTCAAAGAGACTGAATAAGCTGTTCTCAGAAGCAAAACAAATTATCTGATGGTTGAAGTTGAAAGTTGTAGTTAGAGGTTAGTTGGCAGTTTCTGATTGGTTAAGATTGTTTCCGTAGGCTGTGATCATTCACTCTGATTTGGGTTTTTGTTTGCTTACACAGGAACCCAAGGCATGGGAGCTGTCTCAGCCTAATGATCTCCCAATTCAATTATCAAAACAATGGATTGAGATGGTAGTAAATACATATACACATAGATGTAAAAGTTAAACTACTAGAGACCTGACTTGCCAGTGTGTGCACATAAAACTCAACAATGAATTATTCTTCAAGTGTACATTCATTTTAAGAATGTAAACGGAACCTGTTACCATTTCCTATTGTCTGAGCAGATCATAGTAACAATAGTTAGTAATAGTGCAGTATTTAGAGAGAGTGACTCCGAAATTAGAATAACATGTGCTATAAGTTAGAATTATTTTTAAACTTATGGGGAAGTGGGAGGTTGAGTCTCACCAAGTCCAGATATGCTTATTGGTTTGAGAGCTTCTGCTCATTATATCCCTGGTTTTGCATTCCCTACAGGCACCCTGAGTGGTGGGGTTAATAGAAAACGGAAGTTGGATCTTCAGCTCCTGGATCATGGCTATTTCACACTGCATACACTTAATGCATTCGGTGTTTCTTCCTTTTCTCATGATTCAGGAACTCCATCAGTCTATAGACTTGGTGTCTAAAGAACTCAGAGAGGTGGCTCTTGGGGACTTTCAAGCCTTGCTGATCTGCTCCAGAAGAGATATCACCTCCTGCTGCAAAGTACAAGAGCTTGCCTGTCAGTTACACACTTCCAAAGCTATGTTCATGCGATCCCTCAACTAAAATAATATCCCGCCCACACATTCACCACCAGAATGAGATCCTCATGGCTGAGCTGAGACTTGCTCGTCTTTGTGAAGACATTGTTAGATGGTAGTTTGTTTCTGAACCAAGCTAGAGTCCACTAATCCAGTGCAATAAGGCCAAACATCCACACCAAGGTTTTGCAGCAGGAGAAAGGAGGGCATTTATTTGCAGGGTGCCAAGCAAGGAGAATTGGGCAGCTCATGCTTAAAACCCAACCTCCCCGTGATTTTAATTAAGCAAGGGTTTTAAAAGCAAAGGTAAATTTCAGGAAAGCAAAAGTTATAAGCAAAATCATAAATGTATCCATGGAGTTTATACATTGGTTTGGCCTAAAAAGATGGGATATCTTGAAGCAGGGCTGTACAGGTCATAGGGAGATTCAAAGATTTTCTGATTTGCAATTGATTAAGGAAGGGAAGATTTATCTGAAGACTTGGAGTCAGCAGAAATGAATATTAGGTCTGGCCCATGGGCGTTACTTCCTCCAGGATCCTCAGGAAGAACTGTAGAACAAAGAGCTGTGGTCAGAGCTCAATCCTTAGTACTCCCTTATCTGAGATCTACATGCCAGCAGATGGCATTTTCCATTTGGTGGAGTTCTGGGTTTCTGCAAAGTAACTGAGGGACATGAGTTAAAATGTTATCTTTAGTTTCTACAGGGAACCAAACATCTTGTAACTCTAACTTCCTTGGCTATTGTTTAATGCTACTATTACCTTCTTGCTTATCAACTTGCTCATGTACTTCTCATGGCTAGCTAGGTGCCTGGAATTCCCCTTAAAGAAACCCAAGAATTTCTTTTATTTCCATTCTTGAGGGTCCAACAGGCCCCTGAGGGAAGCTGGTACTCCATCTCAGTTTATGGAATAGGCGAGCCTGAGTTCTGCTCCTACCTCTCGCCCTAACCTCTCTCTCACCCCTTCACAGTCAGCTAATCACTTCTGAGGCCACTTCTGGGTCTTTTCTCTCCTGTCCATTGCTATTGAGCTCCTGTGTTTCTCACTGGGGCTAGTACAAAAGTGTCTTCACTCTCTCACTTCAATCATTCTCCTCCACCAGCCACCAAAGCCATCTTTCCCAAACTAAGAGCTGACCATGTTATTATGCCCGTCTGCTTAGAATCCTTCCATGGTCCTCACTGTACTGAAGCTGGTTCTTCTTAGTTCAGCCCTACCCCATTTAAAGCCTCATCATTCATCATTAAACTTTTGTTTTCATTTTCCTGTTTTTTTTCTAAGAACCTTCGAACACTTCCCATACTCAGTGAGTTTGATGGGTACACAAGGCATTCAGGGAGATACCAAACTCTTACTCATTTGTCAAAATCCCACTCAAAAGTTACCTATTCTTTGAGTTTTCTTTGAATGAACTCCACTCACCCTCTCTGCAGAGATAATCTCTCCCTACTTCTTCTTCTTCTTCTTTTTTTTTTTTTTTTTTTTTTTGAGATGGAGTCTCGCTCTGTCACCCAGGCTGGAGTGCAGTGCCGTGATCTCGGCTCACTGCAACCTCCACCTCCCAGGTTCAAGCGATTCTCCTGCCTCAGCCTCCTGAGTAACTGGGATTACAGGTGCACACCACCATGGCTGGCTATTTTTTTTTTTTTTTTTTTTTTTTTTAGTAGAAACGGGGTTTCACCATGTTGGTCAGGCTGGTCTCAAACTCCTGACCTCATGATCCGCTCGCCTGATCCTCCCAAAGTGCTGGGATTACAGGTGTGAGCCACCACACCCAGCCCTCTCTCCCTACTTCTTTCTGCAGCCACATAATCCTTGAGTTTCCCTCAATTTTCAGCACTTATCATCCTGCGTGGTCAGTCCATCCAGCTGTCTCCTTCCCTCCCTAGATCTCAGATCACCCTAACATGATTCTCTTCTGGGTGTCCAGTGTCCAATCCCCAGCACCAGGCACAAAGCATGCCTGGGTGTGTGTTGGAAAGTGTGCTAGGGAAGGTGTGTTGAATGAGCAAATGGGCACTAATAGCTAACATTAAGTGAACACTTACTAGATACCTTGCACTATTCTAAGCAATTTGCAGACATTAATTAGTTTAATTCTCAACACTGTAAAGCATGTAACTATTATCATTTTCTTTCTACAGATGGAAATTGGGGCACAGACAGATTAAGTAATTTACCCAAGGTCACAAAGATAAGAAGCAGAAGAACCAGCTTCAAATTCAGGCCACCTATACCCAAAGCCTGCTGTCTTAACCATTATATGGGTCTCTGGCCTGGGTGCATGCTTCCTCTCAAAATTCAAACCAGGTGTGCCATGGGTGGAATTTTTTTTTCATACTTTTACCATACTGAGTCATCTGCTGGGTTACCCTCTCCCTCCCTCCCAGGCCCCATTTATCCACCCCTTCACTAGAAAAATACTGCTAATTCTTTAGTACTTGCAAAGACAGAAATCCCCAATGGGTAAAGGAAGGGGGAAATTTACTGGTTTCTATAAATAAGAGGTTTGAGATATAGAAATACATTTATTTGTATATATGTATATATATATACATGTATGGGATTACACCTGTAATCCCAGCACTTTGGGAGACTAAGGCAGGTGGATTGCTTGAGTCTAGAAGTTTAAGACCAGCCTGAGCAACATGGTGAAACCCTGTCTCTACAAAATATACAAAAATTATCTGGGCATTTCATACATATATATGTATATATACACACATATATACTTATATGTATATGAATATGTATCTACATATGTATATATGTATATGTGAGTGTATATACATATATATATATATACACACACACATATATATATATATATATATATATATATATAT
>NW_016807772.1:2240469-2268954 GCF_001698545.2 Rhinopithecus bieti
TATATATACACACACATATATATATATATATACTTCTTTTTTTTTGGAGACACCATCTCACTCTGTTGCCCAGGCTGGGGGGCAGTGGTGTCATCTCAGCTCACTGCAACCTCTGCCTCCTGGGCTCAAACGATCTTCCCACCTTAGCCTCCTGAGTAGCTAGGACTACAGCCATGTGCCACCATGCCCAGCTAATTTTTGTATATTTTGTAGAGATGGGTTTTCGCCATGTTGCTCAGGCTGGCCTTGAACTTCTTCTGGACTCAAGCAATCCACCTGCCTTGGCCTCCCAAAGTGCTGGGATTACAGGTGTGAGCCACTGTGCCTGGCCTCGATTTATTTTTTTTTAATGTCAGGTGAATTGTATCATTTAGATAGAAGTCATTCTTTTTAATGCACATTCAGTCATATCATTATAATGAAGACATAGAACAATTCCATCCCTCCTTAAAATTCCCTCGGCCTCCTTTATATTCACCCTGTCCTCCAGGCCTATTTTATTTCCCTGTACTTTCACCTCTCACATATGTGTGTCACCTTTTTGAGTCTGGTGTCTATTGTTTCACATTACGTATTTGAGCGTCAACTATGTGGTTACATGTATCAGTAACTTGTTCCTTTTAATTATTGAATAAGGATATACAACAATATGCTTATACATTTACCAGTGAAAGAATGTCTGGATTATCTTCAATTTGAGGCAATTATGAATAAAGCCACCATAAATATTCATGTACAGGTATTATTAACCTTTTTGTTCAATTTTTGGGTTTTGTGTTCCTTGCTCTTGGGTAAATACTTAAGAGTGGGATTGTGAGATTGTGTGCTAAGTAAAGATTTAGCTCTTTAACAAATTGCCCTGCTCTTTTCCAGAGCAGCTATGCCATTTTGCATTTCCACCAGCAATGTATGAGAGTTCCAAGCTATTCTACAACCTCACCCACACTTGGTATTGTCAAGTGCTTTGTTTTGTTTTATCCAACCAAATAGGTGGGGCAGTATCTCACTGTGGTTTTAATTTGCATTTCCTTCATGACTTAGGATGAGCATCTTTTCATGTGCTTATTTGCCAGCCTTATATCTTCTTCAGTGGAGAATCTCTTAAAATCTTTTGCACATTTTGTATTGGGTTGTTTGTTTTCTTATTATTACATTCTGAGAAGTCTCTGTACATTCTAGATATGCGTCATGTTTTGCTCATATTTTCTCCCAGTCTGTGGTTTGTCTTTTCATTTTCTTAACAGTGGTTTTTCAATAGAAGACATTTTTAATTTTGATAAAGTTTAATTTATCAATTTTTTCTTTTATGAATCATAATTTTTGTGTTCTATCTAAGAAATCTTTCCTTAACCCAAGGCCACATACATTTTCTCCTCTTTTCTCCTTCTAGATTCCTTATGGTTTTAGGCTTTACATGTACATCTATGATCTATTTGGGCTTAAGCTTTGCCCATAGATATAATGTATGAGTTAAGGTTCATGTATATGTCCAATTGTCCCATCACCATTTATTGAAAAGACTATTCTTTCTCCATTAAATTGATTTTGCATATTTGTCAAAAAATCAACTAACCATATATGTGTGGGTCAGTTTCTGGGTTCTCTGCTGTGTTTCATTAATCTATGTGTCTATCTTTTCACCAAGACCACACTATTTTCATTACAGTCGCTTTACAACAAGTCTTCAAATTAGTATGAATTTGCTAACTTTGTTATTCTTTTTAAAAATTATTTTGGTTGTTCTAGCTCCTTCGGGCTTCCATTTAAATTTAAGGACCAGTTTATCAGTCTTTCAAAACAAAAGCCTGCTGGGATTTTGCTTGGGATTACACTGAATTTATAGAACAAACGAATTTTTCAATGTAAAAACATGCTCTATTACTCCATTTATTTGAGTCTTTGATTTCTTTCATCAGTGTTTTATAGGTTTTGTATACAGGTTATGGACATATTTAATCAGATTTATACTTAAGGTTTCTGTTGTTGTTCTGTGCAAGGGATTGGATTTAGCAGTCATAGAGGGACAGATAATAAGTCCTGGCTTTGAATGAGATGGAGAGTTAAAACTGAGACCTTCTACGTAAATAGTTGAACATAAGCAAACACAAAACACTTCTGGAAGAACATACTTAACCCATGACACAGACAGTTTTCACAGAGAAAGCTCTACTTTGATTTAAGTTCACAAGCCAAGCTAACAAAACTCATAAACATACATTATAAGCAAGAGCACAGATGCTGCAAAGACCACAACAAAGAAATTCCTATGGTAGAACTGTCAGAACACTATATTTAAAGACATGGTAGGATTAATCAAAGCCCTAAGAAAATGGTTATCTGGAAAAGGGTTCCAGCCACAATATTAATGAATGGATTCATTCCACACTATTCCTTCTGCTAATTGCCTCCCAAAGTGCTGAGATTCTGGGATGAGCCACTGCACCTGGCTGACTATAACAGTTAGATAAAAGGGGTCTAGCCTACAGAGCCATTCTCTTCCTGGTCTTTTGGGCAATGGGTGAGGGGGGTGCTGCACTTCTTATGGTGTTTACCTGGAGTATAACAGTGGTTTGTTTTGTTTTGTTTTGTTTTTTAGATGGAGTCTCGCCCTGTCACCCAGGCTGGAGGGCAGTGGCACAATCTCGGCTCACAGCAACTTCCGCCTCCAGGGTTCCAGCGATTCTTCTGCCTCAGTCTCCCAAGTAGCTGGGACTACAGGTACCCGCCACCATGCCCAGCTAATTTTTGTATTTTTAGTAGAGACGGAGTTTCACCATATTGGCCAGGCTGGCCTTGAACTCCTGACCTAGTGATCCACCCACCTCGGCTTCCCAAAGTACTGGGATTACAGGCATGAGCCACCGTGCCCACCTCTGAGCTAGGTATTATTATTTCTGTTTTACAGATGACACTGAAGCTCAGAGAAGCCAGGTAACTTACCCAAGATGTGTTTCTTTAAAAAAAATTTTTTTTAATTAGAGATGAAGGATCTTGCTGTGTTGCCCAGGCTGGTCTCAAACTTCTGGGCTTAAGCAATCCACCTGCCTTGGCCTCCCAAAGTGCTGGGATTACTGCACATAAGCCACCGCATTGGCTTTCAATTGTAGAGTGAGGGAGAGGATTATAGAGAGCAGGGAGCAGAAGGAAAAGATATTTTAAAACCACGTCTGAAGTCCCTGGCTCATCTCTGGGTAGCCCAAGCATCAAACTGACCAGAATGAACACAGAAGAAGCTTTGAGAATTGAACTACAGCGTGGAATATCACCATGTTTCAAACTGGCCTCTGTGCACAGTGTGGCTGACCAGAATCGTACTACAAAGCTTCAAAAATTAAGTTAACATTCAAACCACAGCCCACAAAAGTGGGCCAGGATGTGTGCTCTAAATCTAAATGGGTGGATGGCCAGCTAAAATAGAAGATTTAAACAGGAACCAGAGTCTCATAACAGTACACACAGAGTTTCTAAGACATAATCCAAAATTACTCAGCATAGCAAGAACCAGGAAAATCTTACCTTGCATGAGAAAAGAAATCAGCAGACACTACCACTCAAAGGACGGAAACATTGGAATTATCTGAAAAGGGTTTTAAAGTAACTATTATAAAAATTCTCCTAAAAGCAATTGCGAACACTCCTGGAACAAATGGAAAACTAGAAAATCTGAGCAAGAAATACAAGACACAAAAAAGAATCAAAAGGAGATTTTAGAACCAAAAAGTATAATATTCAAAATAAAAAACCCACTGGATGGGCTTAATAACAGAATGGATGTTACAGAGGAAAGAGTATTATAAAGATAGATCAATGCAAATTATCCAATCTGAACAACAGAGAGAAAAACAGACTGAAAAAAAATATGAACACAGGCTAGGTACCCGTAGCACAATAACAAAAGATCTAACATTCGGAATTCCAAAGGGAGAGAAGAAAGTGCAGGGCTAAAAAAATTTTGAAGAAATCATGTCTGAAAATTCCCCACATTTGTTGAAAGATCAAAAAAACTACAGATTCAAGGTCAGCAAACCCCCAAAAGATTAAACTGAAAGAAACCCCTAACCAGATATATCATAATCAAGTTGTTGAAAACTAGACAAATAAAAAAAAATGAGGGGTCAGACATAACTTGTATGAAGCATGGTATTGAATTTTTACATCTACAACTAGATAAATACTAAATACTAGAACTGTAAGTGGTTTTATTTGTATCAAAACATTTAATATTTTATTTTTGCCAAAAATTAAATAAAACTTCTTAGCTTCTCCCTCTGCCCAATCCTGTTCCCCTCACTTTCATGCAAGACTTCTTTATTGCAGATGTTTTTCCCCCCTTTAAACCACCTGCATGCAAATCTCTGTTTCAGAATGTATTTCCAGGGAACCTGACCTAAACATGTGCCCACTGGCACAGAGGCAGAAAGAAACAGCCCCCTGTCTCATCTCAGATGTCGGTATAGTGAGACAAGCAAATGGTGAGCTTGCTGATAGATATTATTATTAAATGTACAAATGTGTAAATAAATTTATAATTTATTTTAAATAGCTTTGATTTCAAATTGTAGATATTTAAATACATAATGGTGTTTTTTCCTTGTATTCTTGCCCCAGGTCCCACAAATATGTAGAGTAAGTCTGCCCTTCCTTCTTGATTTCTATTATATTTTCTAGTTTCTCGTATAGAGGAACATTATTGGTTTTATAATATCATCTTGTATCTCGCAAACAGGCTGAGCTGTCTAATTAATTCTATTATTTTGCCTGATGATGCTATTGGTTTGCTGTTACTGTTTTTAACACCTGTAATAACTCCAGTAATAACTATTTAATTTTCCCCCAACGCCCCCAATCTTCATATCTTTTATGCTTTTCTCATTTCTTATGGTATATGCTAAATTATGCAGCACCATGTTAAGCAATAGTAGCGACCATCTGGCATCCTTGTCTTATGGTGGTCTTCATGGAAGTGTGTCTAAAATGGCTCCAAGAAGCATGATTTCTGTTATACGATTTTTGTCATATAACCTCTACTTGGGTAAAACTGGCTCCTTTCCTTTTCTAGTTTTCTGAGTGTTTTCATGTAAATAGGTACTGAACTTTAACAAACGCTCTTTCTACATCTATTTAGATACATTTAGGATTTTTCTCCCTTAGACCATTAATATGATAAGTGACAGTGATAGATTTTTTTAATGTAGAACCATCCTTGCATTTCTTGTATAAAGCTTGCTTGTACACAGAATATATAAATACATAGTTTTAATAAAATGTAAAATTTGGCTAGTTGATGTTTTATTTAGGATTTTATATCCATGGGAATAACTGAAATGAGCTTGTAATTACCTGATCAAGGTTTCATTAACTTCATAAACTGTGTGCAGACGAATGAAGACCAACCAGATGAGAACAGACAAAGGCAATTAATTCAGAGCTTGCTAGTAAGGGAGTCGGCCACCAGCATTTGCATTTTGACAGAGATTCAAAGGCAGGGAAAAGAGGGAGAAAGCTTCAGAGCAGAAAAAGGGAAGGCTACAGGTAAGCCCTTGTTGGAGGCTGTTAGCCTGGGGAAGCAGGTTAACTCAAAGCAGGGTATCCTATGTGATTGGTTAGGGTGCATATTTAGCTTTATCTGGTTGGTCCTAGGTGGAAAGCAGGAATAAAAATCAGGGATGTTGGCTGGGCGCAGTGGCTCACACCTGTAATCCCAGCACTTTGGGAGGCCAAAGCAGGCAGATCACCTGAGGTCACTTCAAGACCAGCCTGGCCAACATGGTGAAACCCCATCTCTACAAAAATACAAAAATTAGCCAGGCATGATGGTGGGTGCCTGTAATCCCAGCTACTTGGGAGGCTGAGGCAGGAGAATCGCTTGAACCTGAGAGGTGTAGGTTCCAGTGAGCCAAGATCGTGCCATTGTACTCCAGCCTCGGCAACAGAGCGAGACTCTGTCTCAAAAAAAAAAAAAAAAAAAATTAGGGATGCTGTCAATTATTAATCAAGTCCTGGCTATTTTGGACTGATTGTTACAGGGCTTATTGTTTGCTTCCTAGACTGTTTGCTAGAGATAGTGGTCTGACTTCCTCCAAGTCTAATTTGTAGATTGCAGGCTGGTTTTCTAGGTTGGTTACAATAGGTAACAGGTTAGCTTCCTAGGCTAGTTGCTGCAGATTGTGGTGCAGAGTTCTGTTTTCATATGTACCCTGGCCATTGTCTATTTATATAGACCGTTTCAACTGAGTTGGACAACTTTCACTCTTTTATTTTTCTGAAACATCTTATAAAAGGCAGATATTCTTCCTTGAAAGTTTGGTAAGATTTCTCTGAAAAACTGCCTGGGCCAAATTCTGGGCAGAGGGGGTTCTTGCTTACCCTTTGAGGCTTTTAAAATAATCTTTACTCTATTGAAATATTCTATTTATTCTTCCACCAATTGTTGCCCTTTATATTTTTCCACAAATGTATCTGGTTCATCTAAGTTATATTTATTAGAAAACAGTCATAATAGCATTTCGGCCGGCGCGGTGCTCAAGCCGTAACCCAGCACTTTCGAGGCCGAACGGACGGATCACGAGTCAGGAACGAGACATCTTGGCTAACAAGGTGAACCCGTTCTCTACTAAAAATACAAAAACTACCGGCGAGTGTGGGCCCTGTAGTCCAGCACTCGCGAGGCTGAGCAGGAAAATGGCGTAAACCCGGGAGCGGACTTGCAGTGACTGAGATCCGGTCCACTGCACTCCCCCGGCCTACAGAGCAAGATCCGCCTCAAAAAAAAAAAAAAAAAAAAAAAAAAAAAAAAGAAAACAGTCATAATAGCATTTTACAATCTTTTAATCTCTAGTCTATAACGTTTCCTCTTTATTATAATATTGTTGTGTATTTGGTTTCCTTCTTTCTGATCAGTTTGCCAGAAGTCTATGTCCTAATTTTTTTCACACAGCCAATATGTTTTTAATTAAATCCGAAGTGCTGGTTAGTTTGTTGTACTCATCCATTAAATATCTACTTTCTTCTCTGTTTGAGTTTGCATGTTGTTATATATTTTTAATTTGTGAGATAATTCCTAACTCATTGTTCTCAATCTTCCTGGTTTTTATCTATTTATTTTCAAACAATACCGTTAGGGGCCGGCGCGGAAGCCTCAAGCCTGTAATCCCCAGCACTTTGGAGCCGAGACGGCGGATCACGAGGTCAGGAGATCAAGACCATCCTGGCTAACATGGTGAAACCCCGTCTCTACAAAAATACAAAAACTACCGGGCGACTGGCGGCGCCTGTAGTCCCAGCTACTCGGAGGCTGGCAGGAAATGGCGTGAAACCCCGGAGCGAGCTTGCAGTGACGAGATCCGGCACTGCACTCCAGCCGGGCGACAGACGAGACTCCTCTCAAAAAAAAAAAAAAACAGAAAAAAAAAAAGAAGAAAAAAAAAAACAAACCCGGTTCATGTTTTTTTAAGAAATGTATGTAAATTTACTGTATGAATCTGTTCTCACGCTGCTAATAAGGACATACCTGAGACTAGGTAATTTATAAAGAAAAAGAGGTTTAATGGACTCACAGTTTCACATGGCTGGGGAGGCTTTACCATGGCAGAAGACAAATGAGGAGTAAAGTCAAGTATTACATGGAAGCAGGCAAGAGAGCTGGTGCAGGGGAACTCCCGTGTATAAAACCATCAGATCTCGTGAGACTCATTCACTATCATGAGAACAGTATGGGGGAAACCGCCTCCATGATTTAATTATCTCCACCTGGCCCTGCTCTTGACATATGGGGATTATGACAATTCAAGGTGAGATTTGGGTGGGGACACAGAGCCAAACCATATCAAGTTATAAATGTCTTTCTAAGCTCTGCTTTAATTTGGCGCCCTGAATTTTGTCACTCGCGCAGGCAGAACAGTCACACAGAGTGAACCATTTTGCTCACTGCATAGGTGTGGATGAGCTGGTGAGAAGAGCTCTCTGTAGAAAGGAAGAAATGCTTTTTCTTTGTAGAAAAGGACCTCTAGCTCTCTCCTTCTAGGCCCTCAGGATTGTGACTGTCCAAATCAGGTGCCTCTGTCTGATTCAAATAGATTTGTCTTATAGGATAGTGAGAATCCTGAGGTGGGGCTGTTGCTCAGCCCTAAGCATTTTATTTGTCTTATGGTTTTGTTAACCCAGGAGTTACTTAGTAGCATTTTATCCAGTTTCCATGTGTCTGGGATTTTGTTTGAGTAATCTACTAGAGTAGATGGGGGCAAATAGACCAACAGGACTGAGGAGACAACTGAGAAACACTGTGCACCCTCGCACCTCTGGGCTCTTGAGATGTAAGACAGGCGGTGCCAAACATTAATGGAGGAAAACAGAAGCGCTTTAGGAAATGATGTGAAAAGAATTGAATCACTATTTAGGGAAAAACAAAACTGGATTTGCTCCTTTATCTCCTACGCAAAGATGAATGTCTGGTGGAAAAGAAAGAAACTGAACCCTACCTGAAGAAAATGTAGGCATTCGTCATTGTGAGCTCCAAGTTGGGGGAGATGGCCACAAGGCTGAAAATGTAGAAACCACATAGCAAAATGTTGATAGGTCTGACTGTATCAAAATTAATTTATTTCAGCAGAAAAAGTTAGCAGGAGCTAACAGAGTAGGAGAAGATGTTTCCAATATCTATCCAAGGACTGTCCTAAGAACACAAGTAAATCAACATCAATGACCTCAAAAACATTGAGTAAGAAAACTAGAAAAAAATACAGTAGTTTCCCCTTATCCACAGTTTCGTGCTTTCCATAATTCCAGTTACCATGGCCCAAAAATATTCCATGGAAAATTCCAGAAATAAGCAATTCATAAGTTTTACATTGCATGCCATGTTGAGCAGCATGATGAAACCTTGTAACGCCCTGCTATGTCCCACCTGGGACATGAATCATCCCTTTGTTCAGCCTATCTATGTTGTCTACACTACCCAACCGTTATTCATTTAGTAGCCCTCTAGGCTATCAGATCAAAAAAAAAAAAACATAAAAACAAGCAAACAGCATAGTATATATAGGGTTTGGTACTATCTGAGGTTTCAGGAATTCATGGGAGGTCTTGGAACATATCCCCCACAGACAACAGGGGACTATTGTATTAATATCAAACATCACTCATATAAATTAGAAACACATATATGTACAAAGCTACATGTTTTACAAGAACACAGGCATATTTAAGGTCACAGCTTAAACACAGTAAAGCTGGTGTGCATGGGGATAGGAAAAAGGGAATAGAGACTAAGAAAGAAGGGAAAAAAGAAAATAAGAGCGACTCACACCTCAGCTCAGAGAGTAAGGTCATCATTAGTCTATCCATGAGTAACTCAGTTCTC
The DNA here is from genome assembly GCF_001698545.2 of Rhinopithecus bieti. Taxonomy (NCBI): domain Eukaryota; kingdom Metazoa; phylum Chordata; class Mammalia; order Primates; family Cercopithecidae; genus Rhinopithecus; species Rhinopithecus bieti. The sequence goes on from NW_016807772.1 coordinate 2,249,828, forward strand.
AGCAGAAAAAACAGTTTAGACCAGAAAACATTTGTAAAATATCTATCTAGTACCATCACGTGCTAGTGATATAGTTATGTTAGTTGCTTTTCTACACTACTGTGAAAATGCATGCCACATTGTGCAACCCAGCCTAGATCTGTTTTTTTTTGTTTTGTTTTCTTTTGTTTTTGAGACGGAGTCTCACTCTGTCGCCCAGGCTGGAGTGCAGTGGCGCAATCTCTGCTCACTGCAAACTCCACCTCCCAGGTTCACGCCATTCTCCTGCCTCAGCCTCCTGAGTAGCTGGGACTACAGGCGCCCACCACCACGCCCGGCTAATTTTTTGTATATTTAGTAGAGACAGGGCTTCACTGTGTTAGCCAGGATGGTCTCGATCTCCTGACCTCATGATCTGCCCACTTCGGCCTCCCAAAGTGCTGGGATTACAGGCATGAGCCACCGCACCCGGCTATCTGTTGTATTTTTTTAATAAGCAAAAGCGTTCAACCTTACCAGTCAGAACTTCCTTGTTATTAAAAATAAAATGGTAGAGCAAAATGCTGAATTGAGTATTTGAAATGAGACAGGCGTCATCTGGCTAATTTCTTTTAAAGACTTCTCTCCCCTAATAAAGAATGGAGTGAACAATTGGTTGTATTTGAGCTTTTAATTAGACCCAATATAATATGCTTACAAGCATTTTGCCTGCCAGGCATCGCAAAAATCACTCTGCTGATTTTACAAGAATTTAATACACGGGAACACAAGTTGGCTGGGATTCAATAAGAGATTATCTTGCTAAGTGAGAATAATGAAAAAAGCAAGGAGAAACACAACTTTATTGGAAGGGGTGGGAGGAAAGGAAAGGCAGGAAGTCACTCTGGAAATGAGTTTCAGAAGTACAGAGTTATTTACTCAGGGACAGGTCCTGGTTTTGTGGGGCCTGACGCCTACCTACTTGGTGGAGGCAGGTGAGGGGAGTAAAATATTTAAGAAAAGATATTAAAATATTAATATGAAACCGGTTGTGATTATATTTATATCAAATGAAAAAAAAAGTCTCAATAAACTACAAATTTTAAAAGATGATAGATATGTTAAATGTAACAAATCTCATAATGTTTCTTAATGACTTGCCTGACCGTCTCTACAATATTTGTTTTCTACATATTTTTTGACTGTGTAGACTTTATAGCCTTTTTCCGTGACAACAATTTCATAATGTTTTTTATATGGAGAGAATACAAAGACAAGCTAATCTTTTCCCTAGCAGGGATTATTAAAATTTATTTTTTATTACTTTTCATTTTTGAGATGCAGTCTCGCCCAGGCTGGAGTGCTGTGGTGTGATCTCAGCTCACTGCAGCCTCCGCATCCCAGGTTCAAGCTATTCTCCTGCCTCAGTCTCCCGAGTAGCTAGGACTATAGGCGTGCCACCACACTCGGCTAATTTTTGTATTTTTAGTAGAGACGGGGATTTGCCATGTTGGTCAGGCTGGTCTCGAACTCCTGACCTCAGGTGATCTGCCCACTTCAGCTTCCCAAAGCGCTGGGATTACAGGCGTGAGCCAGCATGCCCATCCTTGTTACTCTTTCTTTTTAATTTTTTGTTTGTTTGTTTTTTGTAGAAACAGGGTCTTGCTATATTGTCCAGGTTGGTCTCAAACTCCTGGCCTCAAGCAATCCTCCCACCTTGGCCTCCCAAAGTTCATGTCAGTGGGATGAACACCAAAGTTTATGCCAGGCATGAACACTACATCTGGCATACAATTTCTTGTTAATAATAATCAGATTCATAAAATACATGATTTCACACATAGATTTACTCACTTTTATAGAACTGCTACAGGTTTATGCCCTATAAATAAAGAACTGTTGATAAAATCTATTTCATATGATTCATTTCTAATTATATTTGTTGCATTATTGAGTAGATTCTTGACAGGAAAGAACTTCTGCATGAATCAGATGCTGATGAGAACTGAGTGCTCTGCTTACCACTGTACGTGCTTGATGACTGGCAGAATGTTCTGTGGATTGGCCTCTGGCCCTGCATGTTTTAAGCCTTGTTTCTCTTCCACTGGCACATCTGGGCCAGTTGGCACAGGACACATTCTTATCACCATACCACCTCTGGTCCTCCAGCTTCATGTCTCCAATCAGGTCGGGTCAACCCAGTGGGCGATGAAAGTATTCCCTGGACATTATTCCTACACCAGGATGAACTGACAAGAACTCAGCATGGAAGTGATGTGAAACACACGAATATATCCTGCGAAACCCAAATGAAATGAAATTTCCAGGTTAATATTCCCTTAGATGACCCCTGCAAACTGCCCACAGCTGTTCCAGGCCTCCTCACACTTGGGGAAGTCAGAAAGGAAAGAAACGGCAGTCTTAACCAATGTGCAGTTTCAACACCGAATGGTCCTCAAATAACACCATTTCATTCAACCTTGTTTTCATATCACTTCGAGAGAAAAAAAATGGATTTCTGGCCGGGTCTCACCACTGCGTATGTGGAGTTGCACATCTCCCTGCATCTGCATGGGTCTTCTTCGAACACGCTGCTTCCCCACCACATCCCAAAGCTGTGCACACTGGGTTAACTGGCAACTACATGGTCCCAGATCAAGTGAGTGTTGGGGGTTGTGAGTTGCCCTGCCATGGGATGGCCTCCTGTCCAGTGCTGGTTCCCACCGTGTGCCCTACCCTCCAGGGACCAGCTTCAGCCACCTGCAACCCAGAGCTGGAATAATAAGGTAAATAATTATTTCACTTGTTTTATTCTTTTTTTTTTTTTTTTTTTTTGAAACAGGGTCTCGCTCTGTCACCCAGGCTGGAGTGCAGTGGTGCGATCTCGGCTCACTGCAAGCTCCCCCTCCCGGGTTCACGCCATTCTGCCTCAGCCCCTCAGCCTCCCAAGTAGCTGGGACTACAGGGGCCCGCCACTACGCCCGGCTAATTTTTGTGTTTTTAGTGGAGACGGGGTTTCACCGTGTTAGCCAGGGTGATCTTGATCTCCTGGCCTCGTGATTCACCCGCCTCGGCCTCCCAAAGTGCTGGGGGGCGTGAGCCACCGCGCCAGGCCTGTTTTATTCATATTTCTTAAATGCATGTATAGCTCACATTTATTTCAGTGTTTAATATTAGAAGTGTTTTGGTCTTTATTTAGAAGTTTGATGCTGTTCTTCTGACCAGATATATGCCATGGGAACTTAATTCTTGTTTTTATCTATTAGCCTATGGGAAAATCGGTTTCATTATAGGTTGTTTCACTTAAGGTCACAGTTTCCAAGAACCTATTGATGACATTAAGTGAGGACTTGCTGTACTTCCATAGATTTCACAGACCTCAATGGCAAGGAAACACAGCACAGGGGCTCGTGCCAGGACTTGGAAAGCACAAAGCTGGAGATGCCTTAGCTTCACGGTAAATCTGCCTCTGACCCTAGAGGCCCACAGACCTGGCTGATAATCAAACTCATCTGCAGGCCCTGTTAGAGAAATACGGACCCCAAGGTCCCACCTCTGGAGATTTTGCTTCGATAGTGAAAAGTGAAGTGGTGCTTATGGAAGCTAAGATGTTTGGGTAAGGTGTGCATGGAGGTGGGAGGGAGGAGGGGACAGATGCAACTTACTGAGCCTTCCAAAATCATTCTCTTCAGAGCTGGTCCTGGCACCCTGTGAACTGTCCATCATCTTTTTTTTTTTTTTTTTTTTTTGACAAAGTCCCGCTGTGTGGCCCAGGTTGGAGTGCAATGGCGCAATCTCGGCTCACTGTAACCTCCGCCTCTTGGGTTCCAGCAATTCTCCTGCCTCAGTCTCCTCAGTAGCTGGAACTACAGGTGCATATGCCACCATGCCAGGCTACTTTTCTTGTGTTTTTAGTAGAAATGGAGTTTCACCATGTTGGCCAGGCTGGTCTGGAATTCCTGACCTTAAGTGATCTGCCTGCCTCGGCCTTCCGAAGTGCTGGGATTACGAGCGTGAGCCACCGCGCCCGGCCTGTCCATCATCTTTCAAAGCAAGCTTGTTCAACCTCTGGCCCCCTGGCCTAATGCAGCCCAGGATGGCTTGAATGTGGCCCAACACAAATTTGTAAACTTCCTTAGATGTTTTTGCGATTTTTTTTCTTTTCTTTTCTTTTTTTGCTCATCAGCTTTTGTTAGTGACAGTGTATTTTATGTGTGTGGTCCAAGATAATTCTTCTTCCAATGTGGCCAAGGAAAGCCAAAAAATTGAGCACCCCTGTTTTAAAGTCTCCTGGTATTTCAAGAAATGATGGCCAAGGCCAACTTCTCCAAATTGCTATTGCTGCCCTTCCATTATGAACACACACATCCTGCCTCTCCCTTTGCATTCCTATTCTGGCTGGGTTTTTTGTTTGTTTGTTTTATTTTTTGTTTTGTTTTGTTTTTGTCTTTGTTTTGTTTTGTTTGATGGAGTCTTGCTCTGTTGCTCAGGCCGGAGTGCAATGGTGCAAACTCGGCTCACTACAACCTCTGCCTCCTGGGTTCAAGCAATTCTCTGCCTCAGCCTCCCGAGTAGCTGGAATTATAGGTGTCCGCCACCACGCCTGGCTAATTTTTGTATTCTTAGTAGAGACGGGGTTTCACCATCTTGGCCAGGCTGGTCTTGAACTCCTGACCTCGTGATCCACCCGCCTCAGCCTCCCAAAGTGCTGAGATTACAGGTGTGAGGCACTGCGCCCAGCCTTAATGAAAACTTTTTTTCCCCTTGAGATGGAGTCTTGCTCTGTCGCCGAGGCTGAAGTACAGTGGCGTAATCTCCGCTCACTGCAACCTCCGCCTCCTAGGTTCAAGCGATTCTCCTGCCTCAGCTTCCCAAGTAGCTGGGATTACAGGCACACACCACCAAGCCCAACTAATTTTTGTATTCTTAGTAGAGGCGGGGTTTCACCATGTTGGCCAGGATCGTCTCAAACTCTTGACCTCGTGATCCCCCTGCCTCAGCCTCCCTAAGTGCTGGGGATTACAGGCATGAGCTACCACACCCAGCCCTGACTGTTTTTAAGTAAGGGACATGAGTGTGTGTGTGTGTCACACAACACACACACCTGTGTCTTCCTCTAAATTACTACATCAGGGCATATGTTAAATCAGGAGCTGAACCTGTTTATTGGAATCTGGAACTGGTCACTTGGAAACTGGGAGTAGTTGGTCTTCTCTTTGTGTTCTAGAACGGAGGCAATTATACTTCCACTCATCTCCCATGCAGACAGCTCAGGTGAGAAATTAATCAATCTACTCCATCCGGAGTTCATAGGAAGCTCCATAAATCCTAAGCATAGCTTTCCATTTAAAAAATAAGTCTTTATTTCTGCCCAACTGGAGAACAGGCTTATAACTATAAGCCTGAGATACCATTTGAAAAATCAAATACTAACTAAATAATATTCTTAAAACAATAGCAACCCTTGTCATTATTATTATTATTTATTTTATTAATTAATTTATTTTTTGAGACAGAGTCTCGATTTGTCACCCAGGCCGGAGTACAGTGGCATGATCTCAACTCACTGCAACCTCCACCTCCCGAGTTCAAGCGATTCCCCTGCTTCAGCCTCTCAAGTAGCTGCGACTGCAGGCACACACCACGCCTGGCTAATTTTTTGTACTTTCAGTCAAGACGGGTTTTCGCCAAGTTGACCAGGCTGTTCTCAAACTCCTAACCTCAGGTGATCCACCCGCCTCGGCCTCCCAAAGTGCTGGGATTACAGCCTGGCTCCTTGTCATTAAGTCTGTCTCTCTTTTTGACATCTTTGCGCCTAAGTATACAGGCTTCAGAACAGACTGCCTTTGTCCACGTTCCTGTTTTTTTGTTTGTTTGTTTATTTGTTTGTTTGATTTTTAATTTTTTTTATTATACTTTAAGTTCTAGGGTACATGTGCATAACATGCAGGTTTGTTACATATGTATACTTGTGCCATGTTGGTGTGCTGCACCCATCAACTCGTCAGCACCCATCAATTCATCATTTATATCAGGTATAACTCCCAATGCAATCCCTCCCCCCTCCCCCCTCCCCATGATAGGCCCCGGTGTGTGATGTTCCCCTTCCCGAGTCCAGGTGATCTCATTGTTCGGTTCCCACCTAGGAGTGAGAACATGCGGTGTTTGGTTTTCTGTTCTTGTGATAGTTTGCTAAGAATGATGGTTTCCAGCTGCATCCATGTCCCTACAAAGGACGCAAACTCATCCTTGTTTATGGCTGCATAGTATTATTCCTTACCATTATGTCCCTCTTGCAAGCTATTTAAGCTCTCTGAGCTTCAGTTACCTGGTCTGTAAAACAGGAGCAGTTCATAACTAGCTGATAGGGCTGTTAGGATTGGATGAAATTGTGTTTGTAAAATGCCTAGTGCAACATTTGAAATTTGCTCAACAAATCAGTTAATATTTTCACTATGTTACTATTCGTACTTTCAGAATGAATGAGAAGGACATGCAAATGAGAAAAAGAGAGCCCAGGGTTGTTAAGGTTGTTAAGCCTTAACAGGACGTTATCAAACACTGCCATTAGGAAGACCGACAAAGATCATTTAGGAAGTAAGTTGATAGTGTTTATCAAAATTTAATCGGTACATATCTAATTTCTAGGAACCTGTTGCAGATGGATCCAAACTAATTTTACTGGGCAACAACTGTCAGGTTCTCTTGATAAAATTCAGCTGACTGCAGTGACTAGAGGTAGATGATACAATCATACAACCTTAACACAAAGAGCCACACACCTCAACTGTGGGCTCCTGATTAGGCCACTTCAAATACTAACTGCCTCTAGGGTGTAGAGATGAAAGATAAACTATCATATACACTACTAATGCTCATGGTAGATATGATCAATTGGGTACCTCTTTCTTTTTTTTTTCTTTTTCTTTCTTTCTTTTTTCTTTTTTTTTTTTTAGACCCAGTCTCGCTCTGCCGCCCAGGCTGGAGTGCAGTGGTGCGATCTTGGCTCACTACAACTTCTGCCTCCTGGGTTCAAGCGAGTCTCTTGCCTCAGCCTCCCAAGTAGCTGAGATTACAGGTGTGCACCACTGTGCCTGGCTAATTTTTGTGTTTGTAGTAGAGGTGGGGTTTCACCATGTTGGCCAGGCTGGTCTCGAACTCCTGACTCAAGTAATCTGCCTGCCTCGGCCTCCCAAAGTGCTGGGATTACAGGCATGAGCCATCATGCCCGGTCAAACTACTCATTCTAAATATGCCTTTGTCGGGGAGGAAAAAATCATTTTCCTTCTACCCTTTTAGGTTCTCAGCTGAGGCTCTGACAGGTGAACAGGAAAGAAACAACAGAGGTTTGTCACCATGTATATACACATGGGAAAAACTCAGGGATGAGTATCCCAAACAGGCGGCTAGAACTTGGACTTAAATAGCACCTTTAAAAAAAAAACAATAAATTTCAAAGACATAACAAGACAAAGCAGAAAAACTTTGAGTTTCTAGGGCAGCAAATTGTGGACAGGTCAGCACCAGTCAGTAAAATTTGTTATATGAATGTTCTGATGCTGTCTTTTCACTGATAAGGGTCTAGGATTGTCAGTGATTAATTGTTGTACAAATTTGTATCCTGATTTTAGGCAAATAGGGAAAAGGATGACAGCTTTCCATGTATCTTCTTCTCAGTTGTCTTTAGCTCAAAAGAATCCTTATGCCCAAGTGGTATATTTTGGGGTGGCAAATTCTGCTATCCTTTACCTTCCTGTACTGCAAAGTCTAGAAAACTAAAAATTACATTCCCTAGCTTCTCTTGCAGCTGAGATTTGGAGGGAGAATTCAGTCCCACCAAAGTCACATCAGATAATTTCCAAAATATTCCCCCCCTTTTTTTTTGATAAGGGCTAAGATGAAGGATGTGCTTAGTGTGAGGTCCAGATGGCCTACTGTTAATAACTGAGGCCCAGGATCTGGCCAGCTTACCTGCCTCCAGTCAGGGCAGCATAGGACTAGCAGTGGCCTTCCCTACTGGAGACTGGGGAGTTGGGGCTGAGCTGGTAACATTTAGGGAGGGCCTGTAGAGGCTGAGGAACATTTGTGTTTTTTGCAGACAGCTCACTCCCAGGAGGAAGAAAGTGAAATCCTGGGCTGAGCACACCTAGAATTTTTCCCAAATTTGCCTGCCCGGTTAAACTACCTCTTTCCTCTCCCAGCCACTGCAGAAAGTCAGAGAGGCCAGGGTGTTACAACTCCACATAGGGGAGAATCACCAAGGAGGGTGAAAGGGTTTAGTTACATATATTGGCAGGAAGTCTGGTGAAAAGGGACAAAAAGAACTGTCACAATTTACTGTATATACTCCTGTTTAAAATTAATTTTTATAAAAATCCTGTATTCATGTACAATTTGTATAGTTAAAATAGAAAGAAAAAGAAACCTACCACTTTGGTGTAGGATGGAGTAGCCTACAGCAAATCAAAGATCCTGCCAAGAAAAACTGGAAAATCTAGATTACGGTAATTTAAAAAGAAAAATAAATCTTTTAAATGCATCAGAGGGCTGGGTGAAGCAAAAAGGATTAGAAGAGGCCCCACTCTGGAGAAGGGAGAGCTGCAGAGAGGTGAGCTGTTAACTAGCAGCCACTTATCCCGTGGGGGGCCCTCATCCTGCCACTGGGCAGAGGAAAAGTCACTTCCTGGGATAGCCCCATCTACGGCCAGCTTTCCTCTTTTATTCTTCATCACAACAGTCTCAGGGTTTGCGCTGCAATTTGTCATTAAATGTCAACGTCATTGCATTTTTATTTGTCTCTCTGTGTACACTGTAACCTTCATGTGGGCAGGAAGAGTCTGTCCATCTTGTTCGTTGTTGCATTCCCAGGCCTGGTATACGGTAGATGCTTAGTAAATATGTGTTGGGTTGGATTGGAATGAATGCAATGGAATATGAACAGCGAAAGCTTTCCAACTCTTTCAGCTTTCCTGGATTCTAAAGGCCCCTTTTCTCCCCGGAGGGTCTGTTCCCTTAAGGCTTTGTCAACAGGGCCAAACCTAAGCTCCTTCTGATAGAATGGCATCCTCTGAGTCCTGCTGTAACACCTCCGGGGCTTGGAAGTGGGTGGGGTTGCGAGCCTTATCTGCAACCCTCTAATCTCCCAGGCCACACCCAAGCTAGCACCTCCAGGCCCTTCTCTCCCTAACCACAGAATGCCTTGCAGCTCTAACAGAAAAAGTGTAAGAACTCCTGTTTTGAGGGCCTACCTGGCATCCAGTTTCTGTTTAATTCAACCCATTTCTCAATCTCTCCAAAGCCCTGCAGGTTCTTCAAGTCCACGTGCTCTCAAACCCTTGCCCCAGATTCTAAAACCAGGCCTGTCCACCCTCAGTCTTATTGCCGGGCCTCTGGGCCCACCTTCCCCATTCTCACTGAACCCTGGACCAACCAAGCCTCTGGGGTCCCACCCAGGGGGAACCCACACCCCATGAGTGAAGACAGTACAGAGAGAAAAAATCTAAATGGAAGTCTGCAGTTGCTGGGTACTTTAAAAATGTCTTTCTAAGGTCGGGCACGTTGGCTCATGCCTGTAATCCCAGCACTTTGGGAAGCCAAGGCGGGTGGATCACAATGTCAGGAGTTCAAGACCAGCCTGGCCAATATGGTGAAACCCCATATCTACGGAAAAATACAAAAATTAGCCCAGAGTGGTGGTGCATGCCTGTTGTCCCAGCAACTCAGGAGGCTGAGGCAGGAGAATCGCTTGAACCCAGGAGGTGGAGGTTGCAGTGAGCCAAGATCGTGCCACTGCACTCCAGCCTGGCAACAGAGCGAGACTCTGTTTCAAAAAAAAAAAAAAAAAAAAGAAGTCTTTCTAAGTGCAGCTTGACATTCTCGAAACTTTATTCTTGTGCATTTGAAGTATTTTATTTTCCTTTCCAGATGTAAAAAGCCCAAGACTGAAGCCAGGAAAAATGAATTCTGGTCCTGGTTCTGCTGCTATGTGATATTGGACCATCCGTTTTCTGATGGAAACCTGGCTCATTTGCTTTGGGGGTTGGTCCTCTGATATCCGAGCAGGGACTTTGATTTTCTTGTGGGCACTCAGAGGCTGTCAGGCTCAGGGAAACCTACATACATGGTCCACATTGAAATGAGGGTCTAAGGCCTTGATGTAAGCACGAAAGTGCGCAGGCAGCATGCAGCCCTACAAGCAGGCATTGATCCTCAATGGGTCAATGTGTTAAGGTTTATCCAGCCCCAGGAGGGCCCAGGTCCCCGCTGGACAAGAGGCTTGTGTATTAGCCCTTTTTCACACTGCTGATAAAAACACACCGGAGACTGGGCGATTTACACAAGAAAGACGTTTAATGGACTTACAGTTCAATGTGGCTAGGGAGGCCTCACAATCATGGTGGAAGGCGAAAGGCACTTCTCACATGGCAGCAGTGAGAGAGTAGATGAGGAAGAAATGAAAGCGGAAACCCCTTATAAAACCATCAGATCTCGTGAGACTTATTCACCACCGGGAGAATGGTATGGAGGAACCGCCCCCATGATTCAATGACCTCCCACCAGGTCCCTCCCACAGCACGTGGGAATTATAGGAGTACAGTTCAAGATGAGATTTGGGTGGGGACACAGCCAAACCGTATCAGCTTGTTAGGCCTCTCCAGAAATGGAGAATTTTCTTTTATATCACTTTGGTACTTATAGAGGCTTCCTGTGTGCCAGGTCTGTTCTAAGCACTTTACACCTGATGGCCCATTTCATCCTCATGACAAACCTATGGAGTAGATGTACTTTCCCTGCCAAGAGCTCCAAACTGTGAGGCCTTGGGAAGGTAAGGCATTTATTCAAGGTGAGCACTTTCTACAGTTAGAGGCAATCTGGCTGCAGGGTCCATGTTCTTACCCACAGTGCTGGTGATTTTTCTACAGGCACCAGAAGAGCCTCCTCATGCGTGGTTTGGGTTCCCTGGTCACTTGATCCCAGGTGGACAGTGCTAAATGTGGGCATGCCACTCACTGTAGTTTAGTCACACCTTAGTCTCATGGTTTGGTTTTTCTGGAAAACCCTAACACAGTGCCTACAGGGTGTTCTGTAAATATACATGGTTCATCAATGCATGGATTTGATTTTGATCTTTTGAGTCTCCTCTGGGCATCAGTCTACAACTCATCTTGGGGGTGGGTTATACCTGCAAATAGTCCATCTCATTAACTACTTTCTTCCTAGTTTCTCAGTAAGTGACATTTTCCTGACCTCTTTTCCAGAATCCAGAAGCAATTTTCCAAAGCCCACTTCCTAAAGGAGGCCCTCACCCACAGCAGTATATACCCAATAGGGGTCTTTCCTTTCCTTGAACCCTTATGAAATCTTTCTAGTTTTTTTTTTTTTTTTTTTTTTTTTTTTTTTTTTTTTTTTTTTTTTGAGACAAGGTTTCGCTCTTGTTACCCAGGCTGGAGTACAATAATGCAATCTCGGCTCACTGTAACCTCCACCTCCCGGGTTCAAGCTATTCTCCTGCCTCAGCCCCCTGAGTAGCTGGGATTATAGGCACACACCACCATGCCTGGCTAATTTTGTATTTTTAGTAGAGATGGGGTTAGTCAGGCTGGTCTCAAACTCCCGACCTCAGGTGATCCACCTGCCTTGGCCTCCTAAAGTGCTGGGATTACAGGCGTGAGCCACTGCGCCTGGCCAAATCTTTCTAGTCTTTCAAGAGTAAACTGATATACAGCTCTCCAGTTACTTTATTTGTGTCATTTCATTTAATGGTTCATTTTATTTTATTTTATTTTTTGAGACAAGATCTGGCTCTATCACCCAGGCTGGAGTCCAGTGGCGCGATCTCAGCTCGCTGCAACCTCTGCCTCCCGGGCTCAAGCCATCCTCCCACCTCAGCGTTCTGAGCAGCTGGGACTACAGGTACATACCACCACGCCCAGCTAATTTTTGTATTTTTTGTAGAGACAGTCTTGCCATCTTACCCAGGCTGGTCTCCAACTCATGAGCTCATATGATTTGCCTGCCTCAGCCTTCCTAACAGCTGGGATTAAAGGCGTGAGCCACCATGGCTGGCCTTCACAGTTCTTTTTAAACCTCGATCTAGAAATGGAAATCTCAAGCAAAAGAGGGCAGATGTTTTTATTTAAGGCCCTCAAAGAAGATAAGGAAGTCCAAGAAATTTTCCAAATGGAGTTGCAAGCAGAGAGAATATGGAGACTTAGAAAGGTGTTCGATCTCAACAGGAGCTGTTATTTGTTTGCAGATTTGCCTGTGATCTTCTTGTGGGCCTACATACTTCCCATTGTCACTGCTATGGAGCCGGGACCCAGCCCAGTGCCGGGTCAGAAGAAGCTCTGTTAGTGCTTATGAACTGTGTTAAATTGGAACTTTCAACCAATTCAATACGGTCACAACGGGTTGGCTCCTAGTAAGCTGCTCAATAAGTGTGTCTTCAGGTGACGATGGCAAATGAAAGGCAGTAAGGCCCATTGATTTCAGATCCAGAGTTTGGGACTCAGAACTATATCATCCTGGGGTCAAATCTCAGTCTTGCTTGCTTCTTTCTGTGTGCCCTGAGCCTCTCCCCTGTAGAGAACCTATTTCACAGTATTGCTATGAAAATGACATGAGATCATGCATGTGAAATTTATCATAGTATTGCTCATAATACTACCTTGGGCTGGGAACTATTCCCAGGCTTTCTCATTTAATCCTCTTGCAATTCAAAGAAGGCACTCTTAACTGCCCCACTTCTTTCAGATTAAGAAGTTGAGGAACAAGGGCCGGAGCGGCGTCTCCAAGGTCACAAAGCTAAGAGTGAGTATAGAACGCAGGTGCAGTGGCTGGTCTTTTATTTTGTTTATTTATTTATTTATTTATTTTTATACTTTAAGTTCTAGGGTACCGTTAAGGGAGAGCTACGAAGTCCCACATGTGGGCAGTAAGTACTCAGTAAAAGTGCACTGTTGCTGTTACTGCTGCTGCTGTTATGCTGGACAGCCGGGGAAAGTGAGGGGCAGAGAACTTGGGTCCCCATAGCTACTCCATAACAGAGCCAGAACCACAGGTGGCTCCAACATTCAGACCTGGGGCACCAAGCCTCATTGCTTGTTTCTTAACTGCTTTCTCCAAGGCCTGCCCTGGGCAGCCACACCCAGAGTTCTCACCACACCCTGGAGCTCTTGCCACCCAGAAGTTCTCGCCACACCCTGCCTGCTCCCAGAAGGTCCCGGAAGGTAACAGGGCCATTGAAGAAGGGCTGCATTGTTGTAGCCCTGGCCGTGGCCCTGAAGGCCAGGAGGACAAACACTTTGTCTTATAAGTATTGCAAATCAATATACAGTAAAAGTCAGAATAAAAACCCTCTTGAACTTCAACTGACCTCAACTCCAACGACTGGCCCTGAGGACAAATACCCAGGAACCTGATTCCAGGAGAGAATACTTCTGCATGGCATCCAGTTGCTACCTGGCAGGAGGGTGTTTGCCTTTGGGGGAGGTGGGGGCAGAGGTATCAAGTTCTCCTGGGGAAGACAGGAAGTTTGCCAGCGCCACCCAGAGCAGAAAAAAAGTGTGACGGCATCAGTAAAGATGACAATAGCAAGAGATTTCCTTTTTTCCTCAGAGTCCTGGCCTGCAATGAATAGGTGAAATCACAACAGCTAAGATTCAGTTAGTGCTTACTGCGTGGGCCACGTGCTGCGCTTAGAACCACATGCATTGGTTCGTTGAATGCACTTAACAACCCTATGGCATGGATTTTATTATTTTCATTTTTCAGGTGAGAAAATCATGGTACAGAGAAAAGTAAATTGCCTCCCCAGGGACTGCTCAGCCCCCAGGAAGCAGAACTAGAGTCTGGACCCAAGCGGTCTTCTATGGCCCTTCCCTGCAAGCTGGCAGTGGGGTATTTCTCTTTATGGTCCTCTCATTTAATTTTGAATCAGATGTCTTATGCCGAAGTATATACAGAAAGGGCACCACTTTGGAAGGTATACTATAACAAAATACCATAAACTGGCTGTTTTGTTTGTTTGTTTTTTGACCGAGTCTCGCTCTGTTACCCAGGCTGGAGTGCAGTGGCACAATCTCAGCTCACTGCAAGCTCCACCTCCTGGGCTCACGCCATTCTCCTGCCTCAGCCTCCCAAGTAGCTGGGATTACAGGCACTGGCCACCACACCCGGCTAATTTTTTTTTTTGTTTTTTTTTTTGTTTGTTTTGTTTTTTGGTAGAGACGGAGTTTCACCATGTTAGCCAGGATGGTCTCCATCTCCTGACCTCATGATCCGCCCGCCTCAGCCTCCCAAAGTGCTGGGATTACAGGCGTGAGTCACCTCACCCAGCCAACTGGGTGTCTTATAAACCACAGAAATTCATTTCTCACCGTTCTGGAGGCTGGAACTCCAAGATCAAGGCACAGGCAGAGCTGGCATCTGGCAAGGTTCTGCCCTCTAGTTCATAGATTGTGCCTTCTCACTGTGTCCTCCCAAGGTGGAAGGGGTGGGAGGTCTCTCTTGGGCATCTTTCATAAGGGCATGCCTCCCATTCAGGAGGCCTCTGCCTTCATGACCTCATCACCTCCCAAAGACCCAGCTCCTAATACCATCACCTTAGGGGGTAGGATTTCAGCATATGGATTTTAGGGAAACACAAACATTCAGACCATAGCAGAGGGGCTGAGAGACCCCTGAAGCCTGCTTGGGCTCCTAAGAGCAGCTGACACATGTATAGGATTTTGAAGAAACTTTTCAAGTCCCAGGGCAATCAACTTTGTTCCTGCTCTGAGTCTGAGAGGTCCCCATTAAGTTAGCCCTCTCATTCAGTCTTTTTTTTTTTTTTCTTAAATTTTGAGACAGGATCTCACTCTGTGACCTAGGCTGAGTGCAGTGGCACAATCACAGCTCACTGAAGCCTCCACATCCCAGTCTCAAGGGATCCTCCCACCTCAGCCTCCCGAGTAGCTGGGACTACAGGTACGCGCCACCGTGCTTGGCTAATTTTTGTATTTTTTTGTAGTGACAGGGTTTTGCCATGTAGCCCAGGCTGGTCTGGAACTCCTGGGCTCAAGTGGTCCACCCGCCCTGACTTCCCAAAATGCTGCCACTACAGGCCTGAGCCCCTAACTCGGTCTTTACTGCAGAGCATTAAAAGGGTGGAAGAAGCGCTTCACTGAGCCGTTCTCCTCCCCCCACCACCACGAGAGGTACAAATTCTACCAAACCTCGTCTCCTGGCCTCTCTGCCTCTGTTGCAGGTTGAGGTTTGGCCTTCAGGGACTGCTTCTGTGAGCTAATTTCTTGCAAAGGATGTGACAAACATCACTAGAGAAGACACACCTCAGCACGTGTTCCAAAGGGCTAATGTGGTGAGTTCAGCACTGGCCCCATCAGCGTGCAAACCATGTGAGAGGACTCATGCATGGGAGGCCACCCATGAGCAGGGCTATTTTAATAGAATGTCTTCGGGGTGTGTTAAGAAAAACCCCGGCTTGGAGTGTTTGTGGTTCATCTGGAACCAGGCAGCGCTGTTTTAAGTTTGGGGCCTATAGGGGCTTCTTGGGTTTCTGCTTATTGATACCCATTTCAGGTCCTCCAAGAACGGTCCTGAATCATTCCCTTGGCTATGTCCATGTACCGCATCATTCCTTTGAGTAGTACACTGTAAATACTTAAAGAATGCTAAAGAAAGTTTTGAGATCAGAGCCTTTCCCACAAAAGTCAGGAGTTTCAGCTCTCAATAAGCAGAGGTATCTGTGGTTAGAGGGAGCCCAGAAAATGTGGGCTATGTGCGCCCCCTGCTGGAGAGGGAGGCCCAGGCACATGGGGCTTCTAGTTCAGGGCCCGGGTCCTCTTGAGGGTTCTCGGAGCACCTCCTCCTGGCTCAAACGGCTTCCTGTCCTCTCAGGACTGGAGAACAGGGCTGCTAAGGGTAATGTGGCAATCTAGAACCAGATTGCCGGGGTTCAAATCCTGTTTCTGCTACTGCTGTGTAACTTTCGGCAGGTCATTAAACCTCTCTGTGCCTCACCTTCCTCATCTGTAAAGTTGGGATGATCCTACTGGAGCCTACCTCACGGAGTACTTATGAGACATAAACGAGATAACATCTCAAACACTGAGGCACAAACGAGGCAACATGTCAAAACACTTAGAATAGTGCCTGTCACATGGGGAGTGTTATGTGTTAATTAAATATTGATTATTGCTATTAATATCATCATCATCATTCTCCTGGTTATTAATAAAATATAAGAGAAAGTTTTTCTCCTCTCTCTCAACCCTAAGGGTCACTTTCACAGGCATCAGAAATTCTAACAATCCCAGTGCTAGGATTACAGGCATGAGCCACAGCACTAGGCTCATTATTCTAGATACTAAGAGAAGGGAAGAAACTGCTAACACTATTCCAATGAAAACATCTTCCTCAAAGAAAAAGGGTAAGCGGCAGGGCACGGTGGCTCACGCCTGTAATCCCAGCACTTTGGGAGACGGAGGCGGGCAGATCACGAGGTCAGGAGATCGAGACCATCCTGGCTAACATGGTGAAACCCTGTCTCTACTAAAAATACAAAAAATTAGCCGGGCGTGGTGGCAGGCTCCTGTAGTCCCAGCTACCGGGGAGGCTGAGGAGGGAAAATGGCGTGAACCGAGGAGGCGCAGCTTGCAGTGAGCTGAGATCACACCACTGCACTCCAGCCTGGGTGACAGAGCCAGACTCTATCTCAAAAAACAGAAGAAAAAAGGTAAGACAAGCCCAGTGGCCATGCCTGTAATCCTGGCACTTTGGGAGGCTAAGGTGGGAGATTACTTGAGGCCAGAAGTTTGAGACCAGTCTGGGCAACCTAGCAAGATTCCCTCTCTACAAAAAAATTTAAAAATTGACTTATGCCTGTGGTCCCCGCTACTCGGGAGGCTGAGGTGTGAAGATCATTTGAACTCATGAGTTTGAGGCTACAGTGAGCTGTGATTACCCCACTGCACCTTGGGCAACAGAGTGAAACACTGTCAATAAATAAATAAATAAATAAATAAATAAATAAATAAATAAATTTTAATTAAAAGAAAAGGAAAACGGTAGAATAACTTTCATATTAGCCAGGCACTTCCAAAGTTTGTTGGGCTTGTTGGTTGTCTCTGATAGCAAAATAATCTACAGACTGCCTTTTATTTCTGCTTTGGGGAAAATTTAATAAAGTTTGGTTTCTGAGGTAGGTAGCAATACATAACCTCAATTTAACAATTTGTTTTCTTGAAAATTTGAAGATTACCGGCGGGCGCGGTGGCTCAAGCCTGTAATCCCAGCACTTTGGGAGGCCGAGACGGGTGGATCGCGAGGTCAGGAGATCGAGACCATCCTGGCTAACACGGCGAAACCCCGTCTCTACTAAAAAATACAAAAAACTAGCCGGGCGAGTTGGCGGGTGCCTGTAGTCCCAGCTACTTGGGAGGCTGAGGCAGGAGAATGGCGTAAACCCGGGAGGCGGAGCTTGCAGTGAGCTGAGATCCGGCCACTGCACTCCAGCCTGGGCGACAGAGCGAGACTCCGTCTCAAAAAAAAAAAAAAAAGAAAATTTGAAGATTATACATATGTCTGTTCACATGTATGCATATGCCTTACATATATATACACATATGTGTATTTGTGCA
This sequence comes from Rhinopithecus bieti, assembly GCF_001698545.2. NCBI lineage: Eukaryota > Metazoa > Chordata > Mammalia > Primates > Cercopithecidae > Rhinopithecus > Rhinopithecus bieti. Next base: position 2,267,425 of record NW_016807772.1, read on the forward strand.
AACATGTATACATCTATATTCCATTTTAGTCATTTGGCATATGCTTACAAAGATACATAAACATACATTGTGAGCATGTTTAAGACTTTATAGGCCAGGCCGCTAGCTCACATCTGTAATCTCAGCAGTTTGGGAGGCCGAGGCAGGTGGATCACTTGAGATCAGGAGTTTGAGACCATCCTGGTCAACATAGTGAAACCCCGTCTCTACTAAAAACACAAAAAATTTAGGCAGACATGGTGGCGTGCACCTGGAGTCCCAGCTATTTGAGAGGCTGAGGCATGAGAATTGCTTGAACCTGGGAGGCGGAAGTTGCAGTGAGCCAAGATTGCACCACTGCACTCCAGACTGAATGACAGAGCAAGACTCTGAAAAAAAAAAAAAAAAAAAAAGATTATATAAATACATATATACAGAATGCCTTATAGATGTTTATGCCCCTTTGAGTGGAACACTGATGGTTGTGGGGAGGAAGGCACACATGGAAGAGGTAAAAACAGGCATAGGGTTCCCCAGGGGACGATATTTTCAAGAAATTTTGAAGTTCAGCATGGCGCAGTTTAGAAAGGGAGGTGATGGTGGTGATAGTGGTGGTGGTGGTGGTAGTGGTGTCGATGATGGTGATGGTGGCAGTGATGTGGCGGTGGTAATGGAGGTGGTGGTGGTGGAGGCTGTGGTGCTAGTGGTGGTGATAGTGGTGGTACTGGTGGTAGTGGTGATGGTGGTGGAGGCAGTGGTGGTGGTGGTGGTGTTGCTGGTGGTGATGATGGTCGTGATGGTGATGATGGTGGTGGTGGTGATTGTGGTGGTTGTGGTGATGGTGGTGGTAGGGTGTTGGTGGTGGTGATGGTGTTAGTGGTGATGGTGATGATGATGGTAGTAGTGGTGATCGTGGTGGTTGTGGTGGTAGTGGAGGTGGTGATGGTGGTGGTGTTGGTGGTGATGGTGATGGTGTTGGTGGTGATGGTGATGATGGTGGTGGTGGTGGTGATGGTGGTGGTAGGGTGTTGGTGGTGGTGATGGTGTTAGTGGTGATGGTGATGATGATGGTAGTAGTGGTGATCATGGTGGTTGTGGTGGTAGTGGTGATGCTGGTGGTGATGGTGATAGTGGTGGTGGTAGTGGTGGTGATGGTGGTGGTACTGGTCGTGGTGGTGGGGGTTGTGGGGGTGGAGGTGGTGATGGTGGTGGTGTTGGTGGTGATGGTGATGGTGCTGGTGGTGATGGTGGTCATGGTGGTGTTGGTGGTGGTGGTGATCGTGGTGGTGGTGGTTGTGGTGATGGGGGTGGTACTGGTGGTGGTGGTGGTGATGGTGCTGGTGGTGATGGGGGCACTGGTGGTGGTGATTTTGGTTCTCATGGTGGTGATGGTGGTGCTGGTGGTGATGGTGGTCATGGTGGTGTTGGTGGTGGTGGTGATCGTGGTTGTGGTAGTGGTGGTGATGGTGGTGGTACTGGTCGTGGTGGTGGTGGTTGTGGTGATGGTGGTGGTACTGGTGGTGGTGGTGGTGATGGTGCTGGTGGTGATGG